>NC_091568.1:32501548-32504048 GCF_042767895.1 Penaeus vannamei | reverse complement strand
TTTCAACCTTGATTAAAAAAGAGGTTAATATTAAAGAAAAGAAAAGAAATTACAAATAAATGTAGGTAGAGAAGCTGTAAGGACATAATTGTGTTGATTGATAATAATCTCTCTCGATTTCAGAGATTGTTCTGCCTTGGTCTTGACTCTGGGTAGCATGACTATGAAGACAGTACCTCGGAAGAGGGATGCTCCGGCCCTTAC
Organism: Penaeus vannamei; assembly: GCF_042767895.1. Classification (NCBI taxonomy): domain Eukaryota; kingdom Metazoa; phylum Arthropoda; class Malacostraca; order Decapoda; family Penaeidae; genus Penaeus; species Penaeus vannamei. The sequence continues at coordinate 32,503,844 of NC_091568.1, read as the reverse complement.
TGACCTAGTGACCCGAGGCATGTCACAGGAGGAGGTTGTGGAAGTAGTCAGGTCCTCTTCATATGACCACTTCACTATTGAGCTCGTAGATACGCAGGTTAGAAGGATCATTCATTTGTTTGTCCAGCAGGATGACAAGACTGGGTGTTGGAAAAAACAGTTGAGTTTTGTTGTTTAGAACAGAACCTCAAAGCAGAAATAAGTTTGAATGGAAACGATTCATAGTCAGATTTATTTCCTACGTTTTCATAAGCCAGCATAATTAGATCAAGTCATGCAAATGTGTGATTTAGGTTTATGATCCACAAATATTCATATTACAGGCTGTTGTAGCCATGTCTGGAGAAGACTGGAGAAGCACTCTAAGTTCAAAGGAACCTACACCTCTCCACCTTCTTCAGCCGACCACTCTACATGTAGATCTTCTTAAGTGCCTCCTTACAGATGACCCTAACTTGGCCAAGGTTAAGGTCAATGTGTCCCTACCCAATGTGACCCTTTCTATAGTCGGTAGGTGTTCTCATGGGTTCCTTTGGTTTCAGTTTTTTGTGAACTTGGTAGCATTTTAACATGTAAGTATGTCTAATGTAATACTGTGTGACTCCAGGAAAATCTATTGACTTTTTTCATTATTGAATATAGGGTTTCTACTAACAGTGTTCATATTAAAATGTGTGTTGCCATATATGTTTTCTAAAATATCAGTTTCTAGAACTCACATTTGTTACTACTTAACATTATACCAGGAAGATGATACAGTGTGTTCTTTAAAGGTATTGTTCTTTATGTAGTAAACCGTATGATAAACCTTTCCTGGCATTTTAGAAGTACAGGTGTGTTAAATTAATCCAGTTAAACACTTGGCTTGTAAAGATAGGAGAGAGAGTGGGATTTTGGACTCCTTATAACTAGACATTTCCTCAATCCTGAAATTTGAATAACCATACTCAGAGGATGAAAATTTTACCTGAGAGACTTTAATATGATTGCAAAGATAATATTGTTCCCCCACAGATGAGCGCCTTCTCCAGCTGGCCTACATAGCACACAGTATACCTCAGCCAGAACAGCCAGAACAAGAGGAAGATGAAGAAGAACACTTTGACCAAGTTAGTGCATTTGTATAAGTTAATCTGATATTTCCATGTTGTTTGATTTCCTTTCTTGATGGTTTTTGTGTGTATGGGTGGTCAGTACAAAAAAAAATCAAGGGTATTTTGATGGCCTGGTTATTCACTTTTTTGCAGTATTATTATATAGTGAGACTGATATAAGTACTGGTATGAATTGTCCTTGTTCTGAATTATTATCTTGCTGCAGGATACTGATCTGAACATGAATGTGATCCTGGAGGATGCAGCCATTGCTCGATTGGAGAAGGTGAAACTTAACCCAGATGGGCAGCAACAGGACACTCCACAGTTTACCAAACTAGAGCTCAGTTTTTCCCTGAAAGGTATACATTATTGTCAATATATATACGAATGTAAAACTGAACTCAAATCTGATGTGTTGGACGTAGGCACTTGTGTGGTGGCAGCTGAGGAAAACATATAAAAAGAAATTTGTTATGTTCCAGGCATAGTTTTTTATCTTCTGGTTTCTTCTATTGTCTTTGTAATTTTCCAAAGATTATCTGATGTATTAGAACAAAATTGCTTCACATGCATGTAGATCTGTAATTTGCTTATTTTACAAAAGAGAAGTTAATCATACAACTTTTGTATGTAGGTCTTTAACTAGTGTTGATATTGTGTTTCAGAGACGAGCCTTGAGTTAAAGAGAGCCACAGGGAAGACTTACCAGCCACTGATGAAGCTGTCAGCTTTGTCAACTAGTGTGGAGGTTGTCCAGCGCACTTTTGATCTCACTGCCTCAGTGATCCTTGGAGGAGTACTGGTCCAGGTAATTATACATGTTCTTGTGAAAGAGAATAACACTGATTTTAGGGATTAAAATATTATATTAGAACAAATAATGTTTAATCCTGAATTCTTGTCTCAGCATCTGGATGGCTGTGATCGTTGGCTTCTAAGTACACCTCTGGCGGAAGGCAGCAGTGAAGAGGCACTCTTAACAATCAAATTCACTCAGGTATTGGCAGTTTCTGTATGACTATTATGATGAGTCAACTGTTTTTTTTTGTTATGTTGTCAAGTTTCATAATTATAATATTTATTAGAATAGGTTTTAGAAATAATAAAGTACAGTACTATATCGCTCAAGAAAAATTACTATGTTTACTTCCCAGGTAGACCCCAAGTGTCCAGAGTTTGAGAGCAAGCATGCCTCCACC
>NC_091568.1:32484048-32491548 GCF_042767895.1 Penaeus vannamei | reverse complement strand
TTTTGCTAGTCACTTAGTGTTTAGACTTAATATTGAACTTGCATCACTTTTACTCTTCCTGTGTGCCAAATTTGGTACATGCACCACAGGTTAGCTACCCTTGCCCCAGGGCTTTGACGTAAAAAATGCATCTTGTTGCTGTATTCTTAAAATTATGAATGCTGTTTTTTCAACAGTGATAGAATTATTCTGTAGTTAATTATGATTATGAAACTTTGCCTGTGTTATTACAGATTGTAGAGGTCATGGATGCTGAAGCCTGGGATGCCAATGTGAAGGTTTACGGAGAGGCAACAGAAGGTCACAATTATTTGGATATGAATCGTGTTAATACAAGTGTAGCTCTGACGTTTGGGTGTGCGCGGATTGTGTTCCTGAACAAGTTTATTAAGGACGTTTTGGTGAGTATTTTTAATATTCCTTGCTGTCTTCTGCTTTTGTATGTCCATGTAAAGGCTCTATCACACTAGTACTTTATCTGTCAATTTTTGGGCTTCCGTCTGAATTTGAGGCTTTCCTCTAGTATTGTTTGCAAACAGAACACGTCTCACGTGAAGACTGTTGTAACTGTTGCTGTCTGACTAATATCCATCTTGAGCTATGAAGGATTCTTTACAGCTAGAATATTTTTTATTGATAAATTAGATGGAATGAGTAAATGTAAGCATAAGCTAATATTTTAGAACATTTGTTTATACAATATACATCATCATATTTCTTTAGAATAATGTAATTTGTATGAAAATGTTCTTGTGATTCCCGGGACCTCACTCTGATAGCGCCATGTTTGTTTACATGGGCAATGTTTGCTACCTTGGTAATATGATAGAGTCAGTTGATTTTCATACGGAAAGTTCATTCGGAAAGGCAAAAATTGACGGAGAAATTAATAGTATAATTGTGCCTTAAAGTTTCTTTGAATGCATTTCTACTTTTTTTAAAGCTGTTTTTATTTACTTATCTATTTGCTTATGAAAATTGAAATGGGCTATAGTCTTATGGATCCTTTTATTCAACTTTTTTCTAATCTTATCTGCCTTCATGATCAGCTGAGCAGTTGTAAATTTTCAGTACCATATGAAGACCAGAACCCAATTTAACCTTGTTGCCAACATTCTTTATTTGCCTGCCCATTTATAATGGGGTATTCATCAACTTGTTTCGATAAGACTTTAACATTATTTTTGGACTCCTATATGGTAGCATATTAACCCATTTAACAAAATATTTAGGAAACTGTTTTATACTTAAAAATCATTGCCTTCTTTGCTTTTATTTTATGAATGTTAGGATTTGGCTTACAAATAAATCTACATTCAGTGTCGCCTTTTTTTGTATGGGAAGGAAATAATCATTCACATTACAGATTTTGTCTCATTTTTTATTGAAAATTCACATCTTTTATGCTGTAATATTTTAGTGATTTTGTTGAAACTCTGGCCTTATATTACATACCCTAACTGTGAAAAAATCATTGAGTGGTAAAGGATTATAGAATAAACGAGAAATTCTTATAATCGTGTCTTTTGAGAGAATCATTATCAAGTGTAATGATATCCAAAAGTTAACCAGGTATAATATAGATTTATTAAAGCTAATGCAAAGTACACCATCTCTTGTAAAGCTTAAATAAAAACCTTTTTGCAGAGTTGGATCAACACCTTCCAATCAGCCAAGGACGCTGTAGCCTCAGCAAGTGTGGCAGCTGCAGCGGCTGCCCAGGCCAGGATGCAGGAAGCATATCAGGAATGTTCACGTGTCAGTCTTGCTCTTACACTTAGGGTGAGTGATTGCTATTATTACTGATATTGTTATTATTATTGTCTCTATTATTTTTTATTTAGAAACATTGGTGATATACTTATCTATCTATCTGTCTGTCTATCTTTATACATCTCTCTCTCTCTATTTATGTATATATACATATCTATCTATGTCTATATAGTTGTATATAGTGTGAGATCTTGTGATGTATTCTTCCAGGCTCCACTGATTCTCATTCCTCAAGACTCGCACAGCCTCTCAGGATTGATGGTAGACTTGGGTGAAATATCCATACGTAACAAATTTGTGTTGGGTGAGGATAGGAATGAACTTGGGTACCCATCCATATTTGACGAGATGACACTGGAGCTGTATAATGTTAAGGTGTCCAGGTAAGTTTATTTTTTTTCTCTTTCTGTCCCCGTTTTCTAATGATATTTGTGGGTTGTTGGGTTGTGGTAAATGGAGGGTTTGAAAAATTGATTATTCTGACTTTTTTAAAAACTGTGGTATATTTTACTGATGTTATCATAAACCATATATGTTTTGTACTTGACAGAAAATGATACAGTGTGAGAATCTTCTTAATGACAATATTATACCATTTCATGACATAATATATATATATTCTGCAGAATTTAAGGTATTTTACTAATATCTATTGAAATATTGCATTACAGGGTTGTACTGTCACTAACAGGAGTTGCAGAGCAAGAACATGGGCTGTTACAACCCATCTCATTAGACATCTCAGTCAAACGGAATCTCACCATATCATGGTACAAGAAGAAACCAGAACTCGAGATCCAGGCTATGCTCAAACCAATCAAGGTAGTTAGATGTTGATTTACCAGAGAACAGTTATCAGTTTTAACCTGATTTGAATTCATGATTCAACCATGACACCAATAGAGTAGAACTTCATGTATAGTTGACAACCATTGTTTCATTCCTTTAGATGGTCTTGAGTGAGGAGGACCTACGTGTGACACTCAAAGTGCTGCAAGACAACCTGGGAGAGCAAGGCGATGTATCTCTCTCAGAAGTTAATGTGCCTCAAGTGGACAGAGGTCAGTAGGACTTTAACCTGTTTTAGTTGATAGTTTATAATATTAGATATTGCAGAAGGAACTGATAATTTCTAAATATCATGGTCTCAGGCACTAGATATCACCTCTTATTTAGCACTGCTTTCTAAGAACACTTGAGTAGCCTTTCTTAACACAAAGGTGGTAGCACTTCTAGCAATAAGCTTCCTAGTTTAAAACACATTAGTCTCTTTGACTGAAAATACTCTTAGTACCCAATTTGATAACCCAAAATGGGCTTCTTAAAATGCTTTTTTACATACATTTCTATGACATAACCTAGACTCTCAAGATTTTTGATTCTGGAATTCTTGGATCATTTCAAAATGAAATGATTTGATTTGATAGTATAATGTGACGTACTTTTTTCCTGTTTAGTGAAACTTTTAGAACATTTCGCCAAGTAATTTTTTTCTATATATATGATGCTTTTGTTGTGATTATACCTTTTAATATTATTTTCATATGATGTTGTTATGCTTTCAGTGTTGTCTTTTATTAATAATGATAAAAAATACATGGTTAATTGCAAGGGTATTGCAAATTTGAACATAAGTATGATATTGGTGCATTTTTGTTTAGAATCAAATTTCTGATGGTTGATCTTCAAGCTGTTGCTAAGAACAATATGCTTCTAACAGTTTCATTTTGCTGAACATTATTAAATGTTTATCATCGTTTGATTTCTTGGAACATTATGGTAATGTATTGACTTAGAGGTTTTGAATAGTTGTACAGCTGTGAACCAGGGACAATATTGTTCTTGTTTTTATCATTTGGTAATTTCCACAAAGGGAATTTGATGACTTTCTTTGATATAACTTCATGTTAAGAGTAGTTATTAGCAAAAAAAAATTTAGCTATTAGTTTATAGATTTTTCAGACAGGAAGCTGATTCTTTCTTACCCAACTTACCTAACTGCCCGTTTTAAATGGAGAAGCAAATGAGATTTGATTTTTTCTCTCTTTCGGGGCAGATAGATGTTAGAAATTATTTTGGCATGTTTTTCCTTTTTCTTATACTCAGTCTGTATTCTATAACGTTAGATTTTTTTGTGTACCGAAGTTACCGTTGATAGTTTTAGATATTTCAGTCTTTTGATAGTTATTTTTTTCTCTAGGGAAAGTTTACCAGTGTAGATAGTCATCCATGAATTGGGATGTTTATGCTTTAATAAGGAAGGCATTTTAGCATTACTAAATACATGTAGCTGTAAGTTATTTTAGACCTAGCTATTGTTTGCCTGACTATATGATGGGAATAGGTATAATACTTTTTGAAAAGGAATGGACTATTACTTTTAAACTCTTACTCATTGCTTATATTGCTTTTTTGTCGTAGTGGTGAATTGTTCTGTTATATCAGACCTCTCTATGTCACCAATTCTAACCTCTTTGTTTACATATTTATTGTCTGTTGATACATATCATTTTATAAATTGAAGCTGTAAGGTTGTCTTTCTTTGTGGATTTTCTATCTTGTTATACTGTCATCTCCCTGTATCATACTAGCTAACTTCTTGTTTTCCTTTTGGGCCTTCCTTTTCTCCTCCTGCATGGTGGCCCAATTAGTATATTCAACATCACACGTCTGTACACTCCCATACCGTCTCCATCTTGCCTCTCTCTGTCTCTGAAGACACCTAGCTGAGCTGTGACTCTAATACACTCGTACCTAATCCTACCTATTCTTGTCATTTCAAAATAACAGTATCTTCAACCGCCTGCTGTCTTTCATGCATATGACTTTCCACCAGCAAATCACATCTGTCACTCTTTTCTGTCCACTCCGCTGTACCTGCACCTGTCTTTACCTTTTTACCACACTCAGTTACCAGGCACTGTTAACCACAAATATTAATACTCCTCTACCTTCATCACCTCTGCTCCTTGCACCTTCACTGTTTGCATTCCATCTTTGTATTCCATCTTGATCTTCAACAAATACAACAAATAGAAACTGAAAATCTAACTCACCAAAAAAGGACGGTTTTAAAAGGGCACCATTTTTCGTCACACTTGTCTGAAAACAAAATCACAGCCTTGTAAATAATGCACATTGCTTCTCCTTCTGCATGCTTACTGCTGATAACTAGCAGTGAAAAGGAGCCGCAAGAAAGGTATGTTCTGCTTTATTTATGTTGTCTTAATGTCACATGAATGTTTGACTCTTCTTGTGTCGTCTCATACAGTGTTATTGCTGATACAATTTTTTTGATTTTCATCTATTTTGGCAGTGATTGCATTTTTTTTCTATACAATTTTAATAGCCTTTGGAATACTTCATGCACAGCTAAAATATTGCCTGAACATTGAAAATTATTTTAACATCAATTTTGATAACATTTGAAATGATTCATGTACACTTTAGTGTTGACTGAACTTTGGAAATCATTTTAACTTTCATTGATGATTTTTTATGTGATTCTGTTGCTGATTTAAAGATATTTTTATATATAGTATTGATTAGAACTGGAATTGAAATTGTTTTGACAATCTCTATAATTTATATAGATTACTTCGCACAAATCATACAGGTTATGTAGTTGTTATGGTGTAGTTAATTTGAGTTTTGATGATTGGCAGAGATTACAGAGAATGCTCAGGATGTGGAGATGTTTCTGGCTCAGCATGGACACCGCTACACCAAGATCAGATTTACTTTTACCATTGAATCTGTGACCCTTTCATTACTTACAAGTGCACAAGGGACAGTAAGTGTTACAGTGGCTTTGAATGGATATTTCGTAGAAGGGGAGGAGGGGAGTAGATTTGTAAAATGCTATAAAAGATTATTTTCCCTTCTATAGATTTTCTATTTTTTGTGCTGTGCATATTGCAGGTGTAGGTGTTTGAGACTAAACTTTCAGGGTTTTCCTAACAATAAAAAGTAAAAGTATAAAAAAAGGAAATGTCATCTTGTATCCTCCAGTCCAATTTACTTCTTACATGAAAAGAGGAGTTAAATGAAAAGAGTCTTGTTTGAAGTGTTATCCCAAAGATTTAGATAAAAAAAGTTTTAGTTATATAGTTGAAGAAGACAAAGAAAATATAGAAATAAGATATTTTCAATACCAAAAAGTAAGTAGAAATAGGAACAATTTTTGGGGGGAGATACTGCATTAAAAAAATGGAAATATTTGTCTTCCTTATGTAATTTTTACTTTTGTGGGGAAATGAGAAAAGATATAAATAGTTTCCAGTAGAGCACAAACAAAATATATATTTTTTGTGGATATTTGTTTTAATCTGATATATATTACCAAATACAGATTATTACTATGAAAAATGTTGCATTTTATCATATTAATTTCAGGTATTTTGATAACTTTGCCTCATACCAACATAGATTATATATTATCAGTATTTTAACAAACTGGCGAATGTGCAAATTTGACATTTATTGAAATAATGCTAACTGGGCATTGATGGCATATAATATTTTCACAATACAGTAAAATGACACAAAAATTTTATCAAAATACTATAAAAATAATGAGGAAGAGATGGCATCTGAAAAAGGGAATTTTCTAGAAAAAGGAACGCTGCATATATCTGTGAAAAATAGCATATTTTAGCTAACATTTTTACAGAATTGTACTTATAAAATGCATTCAACTCTATATGTATTTGATTGGTAAATATTGTCATAATAAAGACCATTTGTTTTAGTACTGTTATGGTATGATGATATAGATGGCATTACATATTGTAGCCAGGAAAATAACAAAGAAAATAAATATTTATAGAATTTATGCTAGTCTTCAAGGTATTACATGGCAACAACTTCCAACATTTACAAAAAAAAGAAAATTTGTTATCAAAGGAATTTTTTTTTGTGAAGTGCATTTTTATTAATTTTCCTTCAACAACAACCCTACCAATTATGTGCAATGAGATAAATGCATTTATAAATGACCGAATTGATTAAATAAAGGAATTAAAAAAAAAGGAAAAACTTATTAAAGTTGTATGCAACTTTTGCCCCTTTTTAATGCTACAAGAAAATTTAGAGTTGAGTAGAACTGTACCATAAATTAGATAGAATTTTTATCATGTAATTTTTTTATTTCACAGAACATACCTTATAACTCAGTATTTTAACTTTCTGCAATATTCTAGCAAACAGAATATATATCTAGAATAATTTCTTTAGGAATAAAAGTGATGTATAATACTCATGAAAAGAAAAACTTTAATGCTGCCATGCACTAGGTGAACAACACATCACATTTCAGAAGGAATCATTGCTCTCGGAGGATGAATCCATGGAGAGCCTGACATCATCTTCGTTCAAGGAGCTGTCCCCCCAACCTGGGACGAGTGACGCACTTGCCTTGCCTCGTGTAAGTCTTGGGGATACAAGAGGCAGCAGAAGATCTCTGCCTCACGTGACAGGTGATGTAGCTATGCAAGAGTCAGGATCAGTGGCTCATGGCAGAGAGCTGGCAGAGTTCAGCTTGAAGGTGGTGACGCTAAAGGGAGAAATGTGCTCAGATGGATCGCTGTCAGCCAACCTGGTGCTCTTCGACTGTATTCTGCAAGACACAAGACCAGGTAATTTTTTTCTTTGGTGTTCATGTTTTGATGTGTATTTTTATTTTCCTGTCTTATGTTGATGGGACTAATCTTGATTGATTTGATAGAT
>NC_091568.1:32471548-32479048 GCF_042767895.1 Penaeus vannamei | reverse complement strand
TCAATATAGTTTATTCTGAATTAGAAATCACCAAACTCAACTTTATTCCAGTTACCATTGAACTCTTAAGCAGCCTCACAATGGCATTAACAGCACTTGAAGAGCCAGTTAAAGCGGAGGTTGAAGAAGTCAAAGAGTGGGTTGATTTGTGGGATCCGAGACCACTAGACATCTCTCAGTTTGACTTCCTTGCTGTGGGTGAGTAGTGTTAGGACTATGTTGTTTAAGATAGGAGGGTAGTAGAGGTGTCATTATGGGGGGGAGCTGGGTTGCAACTGCCTCTCCCAAGACTCTGTTTGCCCCCACTCCTTAAGGTCTGGCTTGCTCCACTCCCTCAAGGAAAAGCTGAAATGATGACCCTGCAGGGTGGAGGAAGTGATCTGCCTATAATTAGTTTTGAAGACGTCGTATGTCAGGGGAAAGATTATCAGAAGTAATTTGAATTATTTTGTTCTTGTATGTTGGGTAAAGGAGATTTGATACCAATCTATCATTTCCTACACTATTCTCTTTACTTTAAGAAATAACAATTAGTTTTTTCAATTGTCCTTAGATGGCCATAGCACACATTACAGAAACTGATGAGAGTATATAGTTGCTATGGTATAATACTTTATGTGAATATGATATGTTACATGTCATAAAATTTCCAAAAATCTGAAATATTTTTATTGAATGGCTGACTGTATGCTAAGAGAATATATATTACTCCTGTTGTCAAATGAAACAATTAGATAAATTAGTAATAGCATATTTTTATATGATTTTAGAAATATTCTTACTCATTTCATGAAATCAGAGGAAGCTTCTGAAGCCTTTGGGGTAGAGCCTACTGAAGCTGTGTCACCTGTGAAGCAAGGGCCAGGGGGAGAGCTGGCGGTGGTGGCGATGGAGTGCTTCCTTGTGACAATCGAAACTGGGTCAGGGACGTCTCCGATCCCTCTCATCAAGTTCCAGTCAAGTGTCACTCTGACTGCATCAGGATTCTTTTCGAAAAAGGTTTCCTTGGCTTTTTTTTAAAGAGAAGAATGTTTTATTGTAACTAGTGAACTGTTAGTAGTGGTGGTGATTGGTTTTAATAGATAGTAGGAGAATAGGTATATTTTTCTTTGGTAGCAGAAGCATGTTTGCTGTAATGGAAAAGGCAGTAAGTCCCAAATATTCCATTTTATCTCAGTGTTTGAATTAACAGAAGAAATGTAATGGCCAATTTTAGAATGTTAAGATCATATTATATTTAGAATCAATATTTTTCAGCTGAATGTGAATGGAGACTTAAGCATTGAATTGGCATACTTCAACTCGCGCTTGGCTGTGTGGGAGCCACTCTTAGAACCTGTTGAAGTGGTTAACAGATCTGCCTTTCCAGATCATGCACCCTGGAGTCTTCACTTTGAGGTATGTTTTTGTAAACCAGCTGTTTCATGCAAGTGAACACCATGGAAAAAAAAAAACAGTGAGAATGGACAAACCCTTCTGTTTGGAGACATGGTCCTTGATTTGAAAGAGATCTCAAAATTGCCTACAATATTTTTTGTAGGATTCTATTCTGAAATAATTTCCTCTTTGAGTAGATGTCACAAGAAATGGGAACTAATGGGCCAAAAAGCCCAGGGAAGAGCTGCCCCACATCCCCCATTGCGTCACCAGAGAGTGATGAAGTGGACTTCGAGGAACTGCAGGTGCCACTTCCTGCCACCACTATATCTGTCACGGCAAAGGTTTGTAGAGTGTGCTTGTGTGATGCGACTACTTGATAGATGAAGTAGATAATGAAAATGTAAAGTAAAAGCTAAGTAAAGGTCTTGTGTGATTAAGCACCAAAAGCTCAAAATAATGTTTATGTTGTAGGTTATTATTTGATTGGAAAGATTAATTGCTCAATTTATGATAGTTTATGACACCTATTTTGAGTTTGAGGTGTTCTAACTTTTTTATATTTTGATATTGATATAATCATACACTGATGCTCTTGTGACTAGAAGAAAGTAAAACTAGAATTTGTTGATTTTTTTCTGGAGTAATCTACACTTGGGTCAGATCTGATAACAGTAAAAGAAATGAAAAATAACTTTTGCATTTTCAGGATTCATTACATCTCACTGTTACAAAAACCTTCATGGAGGTCCTGACCACTTTATCCAAAGCCTTTGCGGATGCATATAAAAGAAATTTGACTGCAAGAGACACACATCTTGCCCCATATCGCATCATCAACCAGACTGGAAAGAACGTCAGTGTTGCAGTGAGACAGTCTGGATTTCAGGTGAGGCAACCCTAAAATCTGATCTGTGAAGAGAAATGTGTGGATAAGTTAACAGTAAAGAACACTTTCCTTTATGTTCAAATATTTAAATGATAGTTATTGTGAATAACAACTGTAAATAGCCTTTTTGTTTTTTTGGGGTGGTCTCTACCAGGTGGCTGCAGAAGGAGGGGAAAATGTGGAAGAAGTAATGGTTGAGTCAGGTGCTGAGGTTGACCTGTTTGAAATAGCACCACAGACACCCAAGCACAAGAGGGTAGCATCGCTGGTGGCCGACTACCAAGCTGTCCAGGACCGCAGCATTACATTCAGAGTAAAATCTTGAGAGATGGGAGTTCTCGAAGTTGGCTGTTTTGATGGTATTATGTACATAGTTTAAACTCTTGTATTTAAGAAAGAAAAAATATATTTATGTGTAATTGGTCATGTATAAGTTTTGTAATATAATTTATATTTCTTTTGGATAAATCTCTTCAGATTGCTGACCTAGGATGTCAGTGCACAATTCCAGTTAGCCGTGCAGATAAGCGGTACTTCCAAGTTGAACATACACGGGGTGGAGAGAAATGGGGACTTGTTGCAGCCATATCTGTTGAAAGTGGCTGTAAGATCATCACTCTCAGCTCTTGCGTGCAGGTGTGTGGCTTGAACTAAAGTGATTTATTTTGTACATGATTTGATATGAGATGAAAACCTGGTGGTGGGGAGTACATATCAAACCTCTGTCATTGTATATAGAAGGTTTAGTTATTATGATATGTACTGGGTTGATTTCCTATATTCCTATTTTCTATGTATGATAAAGTTTGGATAGTGCATTTTTGTTCTATATAGGCATTATAACCTGTTGAATCCGGTTGCGTCACGGAAATCATGTTGCCGAAAATATGGGCAGTGGGTTACGTAAGTAGCCAACATCCTGGCTGTTCAGTGCGTAAGCCGGACACGTGTGAACACCCATGAGCGGTGACAAGACTCTGCGCCTCCCCTTTGCAAAGTTATTTTGTGTAAACTTTTTTTAAGCCTTTTTGCCATTTTCCTAATGTCCATATTTGTCTTTTGATTTGCTTTATCCTGGTGGAAATAGCTTATTTTCCTTGCACAGACTCCATATCATTTTTCTGCATAGTAACTAAAGAAAGTATGGAACATTTGGTTATTTGTGTCATATATCCTATTTTTTTTTGCAATTTTCAAATTTCTGTAATACATTCCTGGCCGGTCACAGCGGCTAGGAATACGGTCCACAGCATGGAAATGGCATCCTCCTTGAGCTGTGGCTCTTCCAATCACGGGTTACGCATGTTACATTCCACACTTGTTTATTGATGGGAATAATGCTAAGCTCCCTTCTAAGTGCCAAATGAGTCAAATCACTCTCCAAGAGGTTTGTGTACTTGTGGTGAGTCTTCGCTCACGATGGCAAGTTCGTGTCATTCAGCCCGCGGCCATTTTGCCCAATGACGGCGTGTTCATGACACCTGGTCCTCGACTCAGATTTTTCCGTGATGTCATCCGGATCATAGGGGTTAAGTTGACTAAAAATTGATTGTGCATGGTACCTGATTATATCCTCTGGGAAGGTTTTTTTTTATGTAATTTTTTTGGTAGAAGGGACAGAAAAGGTCTAGCATGGGTATAAATTTACAATTTCCAATGACTGCTTCCTCAAAAGTCTTGGGAGATTTTTAGTAGTGAAGTATATGAGTATATGCCTCTTTTGTGTTCTTTGCAGATAACAAACCACTTGGATGTAACGGTGGAAGTTTACTATATGAATGAACGAGGTAATGAAGTGGTGCACGTAGTGTCCCTCAAACCAGGCGAAATGGCGTCTTTACCTCTACATGCAGTTTACACTTTAACTGCAGAACTTTTCTTCTCAGTGGAAGGGTTGGTTCTTTTGGTATTTATATGTACTTGTTAGACATAAAAATACATTAGTTATAATGAATCCCTCACTATATAATCAATAAATGTTTGATTTATTGGGTACACAATCTTAACCCACTCATGATACGTAAGTTTAGCAAGACGGGTGCGTTGGTGTACATTGCTCTGCACTTGGGCTATTGCCTGGCTCATGAAGCATGTATGACTGCATGAAGGGAGAGGAGGGTGTCTACCGGAAAGGGGGAAAGGGTTGGGATGGTAGGTATACTAATGTGTGATAATCTGGAAGGAGTGTTGGCAGAGGATCGGCTGGTGAAAATGCTGCCCACAAACATAAGCAAAGGCTCTCAGGGGTAACATGAGATATTGGAAGGGGTAGCTTTCTGTGCACTTGTGGCTGGAGGAGAGACGTTATACATTACCAGATTTACTAATCCACACTTATTAGTGCCCATTCATTCTTGCCACTTTAGAAAGATTCTCTTTTGAGTTGAATCACCCAGAATTTGTGGTGAAAAAATTATACCTGATTGAAGTCCTATGTTTTTTGGGGGATTTTCTTTCTTTTTAAGTCTATTTCAGTTAATTTGCTGGGTCATTTTAAAATAATTCTTTATCCTTTTTAAGTGACTAACGACTTGGGCTGATTAAAGTCATTCAGTTGTGATAATTGATTTACGAGGTACATAACCCAGTCAGTATAGTGAGGGATATCTATATATTACAATAGATAGTTCAAATTAGCAGTGTTATTGTGTGGTCTTTTTTGTGGAATGTGGTATGACTGTAGCAACATCATAGAATTGTAGTTAAACAATGTTTACTTGTGGTTGTAAATATTGTTATGAAAGGATTCTCTCCTACATTAACTGTGCATTATTACTAAAAAGGATAAGTGTTCTCTAGTATCCTGTGTATATTTTTGTGATTTGTGGGGAAAAAGAAGTTTTACTTGACTGGTCTGGTATCATATATGTAGGTGTCAGCACAGCTGATTAAGATGGTTTAGGGGGTTATATATTTTTTTAAATGTTTATGGTTAAGCTGCTGTCTTGTGCTGTGCTCTTTGTAAGTGAATTCTGTTGATGCATCTTATTTTCTCCATTTGCAAAGTTAGTTTTCACATATAAGACAGCCTACCTATCCATTATATTTTTATGATTTCAACAGGCACTCTGTGTGCATCATACCATTCATATGGAGAGACCTTCAGAATTCTCCAGATTTAGTACAAGAACTTCAGTGCGTACCAAGAGATGTGGATGAGTATCATTCCTCACCCTTCTTTATTGCTGTAAGTATGGTTACTGGCATTACTCTTATAGCAATGAATATATTTTTAGAATTTGAAAGTGAGGTAAAGGAATGGGAGATCACCATTTTGTGGTGGGTGACGTAAAAGTCTAGAATCTGCAAGCTTAAAAAAAAGCTTTCTGTTATGACTTCCAGGCAATAGGAGATGTTGAGCAGATATTATGGCAGAACACTTCACGGCGCACTATGACGAGTGCATTGTACAAGATCTACCTGAAGCCAAAAGTGGTTCTCCACAACTTGCTTCCAGTGCCTGTCTCAGTAGAGCCACCTGGCACCATGTGTACTAATGTCCTAATGCCTGGTGCTTCTGTTCAGCTAACGAAAGCCCAGCTGGGAATGTCATATCTCAACCTCCAGGTAACACATAGTTTAGATATACTGTTTATCAGATGTAGAGAAGAGGAACAGCATATGAACATGTAAATACTTTTAGGAGCCTCTTTTCTTTTGAGAATGTGGATGATATGGGATTTTGTTTAACCTTTCTTCACAGATTCTAAACTATCAAGGATGTGATTGGGTGTGCGGTAAACCCCTAGCAGAAAAGCCACAGGAACTTAGTGTGTGGACCTTCGAATCACGAGGAGACATCATGGGTGGGCCACTACAGCTTGACCTTGGCATGATGGCTTCTGCGCCTGGTTCTACCATGACTCTCAATCTCTACTGCCCATTCTGGATGGTCAACAAGACAGGGCTTATGCTAACCTATAGGGTATGTAGTAGACAAGTGTAGGGATGGTGAAGGTGGGAATTTTACGTATTGGTGGGATTGGATCATTGTTTTCCTTTGTAAATATGTGTTGTTGAATCATATTTTCTTGCACTCATTTTACTCTTTTTCAGATTTTTGTTTCTGTTTTGTAAGTAATTTTTCCATATTGTGATTTTATGTATATGTTATAAAGGGAATGATGGCTTTTGGTCTTTTGATATTTGATATTTGATATTTTCAGATTTTTGAATGCTTGTTGTGTGTGTTTTTTATGTTTTTGCACATGTATGATTTCTGTTTTTGAGTGCCAGACATCAGAATGCTCATAACAAAGTATTATTTGTACAGAAGTCTAGCACAAAAGAAAACAAAAATTAATACAATGAGTGTCCTTTAACAGACTTGTAGATATATGTAAACCTGCATTGTTTGTATGGAAGTTGAATTACGGAATTACTGTAAAAGGAGGAAAGGAAAATATAGTGATTATCATTCCTGCTCATTAAGGGTCTTACAGGTGAGTGAGCCATATTTACGGATTTCAACAGCGCTCTCCAACAAAGAAAAAAAACTTGTCTGTGGAACCTAGAACCTGTAGAATATATTCTTTTTGCCTTTCCCCCTTCTAATGTTGAGTACAAAGAGATTGAAGATTTATTATGGAATTAGATAGATTAAGTTATTGGAGAATCTGGTTGTCTTTTCAAGTTCTGTTTTGCTGAAGGTTTTATTTAAATGATATTTTTGTAGCTTTATTAAGAAAATAAATTGCTCTCAGTCAGTTAACAATGAGTTTATGTAACTTTATGTCGATGTAGCTTTTGAATGCTGATATTGCAAATGAGATCTTGAAATGCTGCAATGCATATTGACAAGTTATCTGTATCTTTTATATTGTCAAGAATTTAAAGTCATCCTTATGTTTCGATGTGAGAGAAAAAAATCTTGGAAAAATCTAGTGGGACTATACTCTGCTAATCAGATATGTTTTAAGAAGTGTATAAAGGTGGAGCAATGTATCCTACTGGTTCTAGGTCCATGAGTATTAACAAATTAGAGTATTTAAGGGATTATGTATGTTCTGTGGTATCAGTCTGAAAGTTTGCAATCTTTTGTGTGTGTGTGTGTTTGTCTGTCTCTCATTGTGTCTGTATGTCCATTTTCTGTATGTTTGTGTATTAGTATGATGGTATGTCTCTCGTCTCTGTCACAACTTTGTTCTTGTTTTTTCTGTTTGTCTCAATGTATCTGTTCATAATTTTTGTCTATCTTTTTCTTTGTTTTTGTCTCACCTTCTGTCTGTTTTGTC
>NC_091568.1:32441548-32466548 GCF_042767895.1 Penaeus vannamei | reverse complement strand
TGATATTTTTAAGGTTAAGATGATTTTATGAACCTTTGTAAAATGGAAAAGACAAAAGACATAAAGAGGTATATAAATACTTAGTTGATTCAGATGAAGCCAAGAAGTCTTCAGCATACTCATCCAACTGGAAAGCAAATACAGTAATTAACAGGTTCATTGCAGCGGTGGGCGTCATCTGTGTCTCTCGTCTCGTTGTCCTCTAGAGTTGGTGGAGTGGTGAGTGGTGGCACCAGCAGCTGTAAATGCCACTGGGCCAAGATAAGGCCAAAGGCAGACTCACTGCGTGCTCTGCCTTTTGGCATTAACGTTCTCTTACACTTACTAATACCACTCATTAATATACCTGGATCTGTGTTATGAGAGAAAGACAGTTTTGTATGTTATGATCCCAATTATATCACACCAGCTGAAGCTAGAAGCTAGACAGCTGATAAGGGGTTTTGAAAACTTTACATTTTGAATAGAAGTTCCTATATTAAAGTTTAAGCAAGAACCCTGTTAGTGGCTCATGCTATAGCCATCCTGTGGGACTGGCTGGAATTTAAAATCATTAGTGCTGTAACCTTTTCCTGTTTTCGTGGCTTCTGCAAAGATTGATAACTTTTGTTTAAATTTCTGTTTCTTTTTCATATGCTATATATCAGGTCAGTAATTTTTTTTTTTTTTCAAGAAGAGGATTCTTTCCTTATTTTATATATTTCCTATATTGTATACCATCAGTGAATGACAACAAGGCAAATAAATATCTGTATTGACTGTTATTACATAATGTGTTTATAAATTCTTCTAAATGTTAACATTGTCTTTTTGTGTTCAGTGTTTGGTAACATGCAATTTTTATTGTACATATGGGTGTGAATATTGATACAACTCTAAATTCCATCACTGAATCTAAAGTCATTCAGTATCAGGTACACGGAGCTCTAACCCTACTCATCTATTTCCCTGTCCCACCTGCACCTGATACTTTCCAAAACTTTTCCCAAATACCTTCTGTAAGTTAACAAAATAGTTTTGTTTTTCCTTCCTCTTTTTTGCATGAATTGGCAACAAATTTCATAACCAAATTGAATGTATCACTACTCACCCCCTTTACGCCAATCAAGGTATTGAGAGGAGGCAGCAAAATAGATCTTAGATGGAAAAGACAGAGTGAATCAGAGTGACAGATTAGAATATTGTAACATGAAGACATAAAAAGAAAACGGAGACCAGGGGAAAGCACGTAATAAGATAAGAGATAGAATATTTCCTCTCTCATGCCTTTTGTATCTGTAATATGTTTGTGTATGTATGTTTACTATACAGGAAAGTGCATCTGTTTTAACAATATTGATGTGAAGAGTTCCTGCAAATAGTAAAGTTATTCTAATCACACAAAAAAAGAAAATTAATAAAATGTTTGAATTTTTAAAAGGAAAATTAGATGATTTGGAAGTAGAGGTGTTGTGATTTTCAATTGGGTTTCATTTTCTTAGATTAGAAAAAAAATATATGTAAGGAGTTTCAAGTGGTTGTACTTTCATGTAATAGATTTGTGATATAATGGCTTTAGTTTCCATTATATATATATATATATATATATATATATATATATATATATATATATATATATATGTATATATATATATATATATATATATATATATATATATATATATAGATAGATAGATACATGTATATATTTATATAAATTTTTATATATACTGTATATGAATATTCTATATATAGTTATATGAATTTGCATATATATATATATATATATATATATATATATATATATATATATATATATATACATATACATATATATATATATATATATATATATATATATATATATATATATATAAATATATGTATATATGTATATATGTATATATATATATATACATATATATACATAAATATACACATATACACACATATACATATATACATATATACATATATACATATATACATATATACATATATGCATATATACATATATATATATATATATATATATATATATATATATATATATATATATATATATATATATATATATACATATATATATATATATATATATATATATATATATATATATAGTTATATATATACATATATATATATATATATAAATATATATATATATATACATATATATATATATATATATATATATATATATATATATATATATATATATATATACATACACATATATATACATATATACATATATACATATATACATATATATGTGTATGTATATATATATATATATATATATATATATATATATATACATATATATATATACATATATATATATATATATATATATATATATATATATATATACATATATATATACATACATATACATTTATATACACATATGCATATACATATATACATGTACATATGTACATATACACATATACATATATACATATATACATATATCAAACATTATTCAAAAGTAATACCATCCCTCCATAATACATATATACATATACATATACATATACATATACATATACATATGTACATATACATATACATATAGACACACACACACAAACACACACACACACACACACACACACACACACACACACACACACACACACACACACACACACACACACACACACACACACACACACACACACACACACACACACACACACACACACACACACACAGAAGTTTTTAAAAAGAAATATCAGCACTGTGCATGTTTTATAATTTAATGATACTTGGCATGATTTCTTAATTTTTTTTTGTTACTGACTACAGGAAATTCATTATGATGCTGTGAATAATGGATATCTTACATAGAAATATATGCATTAATGATCTAGGAGGTACATTTCTATTATCTGATGGCAAGGTTTAATGACACCTATATATTACATTTCATTGTTTTTATATTGAATTTTTATAGTTATTATATACATATACAGATTCCAGTCTATAATAAAAGTGCTAAATTTTTGTCCTTGAAGCAAAAATCATGATGTATATTGAAACTTGTGACAATGAAAGTTTATGTACTTGTGTCAGAACTTGCCATTAAAAATTCATGACATGAGATCCTGCCACACAGAGCGATGCACCCAGCAACTACGTGGTCCATGAAGAAGGCAACGGAGAAGCTGTCATGTTCTCTTTCAAGTCGAAAGCCTTCTTTGGCAAGAAGAAGGTGACAGTAAAGGTGGAAGACAGCGAGTTTTCTGAGAAGTTCTCTCTTGACGTTGTGGGTAGCTCTGGTTCGGTTAGTTGCAAGTCTCCAAGCAGAACATACCAAGTAGGTATTCCCTTCTTTATACCGGTGTTTATGATTTTCTGAATGGGAATTGAAGTAGGCTGAAAGAGGGTGATTGTTTGGTCTGCTGGAAGTTGGTACCAAGGCCAAATACTTGGGCAGGCATTAATAATTTGAGAAAAGTGTGTTTCACTCTCCACAATGGGTTGATTAGCATGAGTGAAGAATATAGACCATAATGAGGATTTCAGTTCTCGAGTGAATGTAAAGACAGCATAAATTTATTTGATTATGTGTAAATGGTGCTATATGTCCATGTTACAGAGAAATCAGAAGTTGCATTGAACCGAAACATTTCTCTAAATTTCAGGTAGGAGTTGACATTCAGCTTGGGAATTCTGGCCTGACAAAAATTGTGGTCTTTACACCATTTTACAAGATCCTCAACAAGGCTCCATTTGACTTGGAGGTTATGGAGGCTGAGTTTCCACATGCTGAATGGTTTACTGTGCTTTCTGGTAAGAAAGAAGTGCAAGCAAAGAGTATGTTATGTTTTTTTTTTTTTTTTCCCTTAATGTTTGTCTTTTTTACCTCATGAACTTTGGTAATGTTAAGTATTTCTATATATTAGGGAAAACTTTTCAATACAAGAAAGTGGATATGAAATAGAAAATATCAGCCTGATGAAATTTAATTGACTTTTAGTATAAGGGGAAACTTAACTTACTTCTATGAATCTCTGGAGAAAATCCTTGGCCAGATTATATTTTTGGCCCTAAAAGGACTAAGATAATGAAGTTTCTGACAGGGTTGTTTCCTCCATGAATAGTAATAGATCTAATGTATTCTCTGTGTTTATTTTTAGTATAATTTTATCTTTAGGAGAAGTAGAATGCAATAAAGGATATAAGGAACTGAATATTGTTTTAAGAAGGAAGAAGTGTGTAGATAGAGAAATTTATTTCCGTAAAGCTGTGCAGATACGAGAAAAATTAAGCAATACCGAAGATGATGTAGATACTATAGAGAGGAAACTATGGCAATATTTTGGAGTGTTATGTAAACTAACGAATAACCAATTGACCCAGTCAGTGGAAGGTGAATCTTATGTACATCACTCCATGTATTTTTTTCCTGAAGGAGAGTGCATTGGATGGTGGCCAATAGGAAATGGGAGGCGCATTCATGTGAGAATAAGGGGAACCAGTGAAATGACAGCGGCTTTGCGTTATGATCAGCCCTTGTCGACTCTTCTTTATATTCCTAACAAGGTAGGTGGGAGGAGTCTTTCTTCAATTTGTTATGTATAAGGTTAGATTTTTTGATGTTGACAATCTAGTGCTTTGTTATGTTGAAGTAGGGATGAGGGTGCCAATGGTGATGTAGATGATAAGTATGATTGTAATGGTGAAGGTGATAGACCTTTATTCCTACAATTGACAAAGTTTTCCAGTGTCAGTGAATCAAAAGCTGAAGTACGGTAATGCCCAAGAAATCAGAATTTAATTGATTAGTTCATCTGAAAATGTTGGTGCTTACAGTATGGAGGCATTTCTGCGGAGGTGAACCTGATGGATGGAGGAGCTATGGTGCAGTTGGACCAGTTCTCAGAGGGCATGACACCCGTCCTTATCATAAATCATCTGACCAACACAACCGTCTCTCTCTGGCAGCACAATAATGATAACAAGAAAGTGTAAGTTGATTATAGTGTTGCTATAGAATTCAATGATTTCTGGTGTGATATCTGTACCTATCAATATCAACTGCCTCTCTCTGGCAGTACAATTATGCTAACAAGAAATTATGAATCAATGGTTAAGTACAGCATCATGGTTATATACTAAAGTGACTTCTGTTTTGAGATAAACATATTTATATAACCATGTATCCATTTATCAATCCTTTTTTTCCTTGATTTTCTGAGGATATATCTCTGTTTGCAGCCATGTGAAACCCCAGTCAATACAGCACTATACATGGAGTGACCCTGGCGGCTTGCTTCAGTTGGTGTGGGCTTGTGGGGCTGGGAAGATCACTCAGCACTCACTAGACAAGGTAAATCCAGCATTTCCATTTTCAGCCTTGGACTTCGGGAGAAAACTTGTGATGGAAAGTTACTGTGCAGTGTGTTTATACTGTTTATATGCTGTATATTTAACTAGATATATTTTTACTTTTACTCAGTATGATTGTTTTTTATCTGAGTAGTAATGATCTTTTTACCAAGTTGTATGCATTTATAGATTGTTAAGAATTGAAAGAATGGCTTAGTAATATGATATCTTTTAAATATAAACAAAATTAAATTCAGAAATACTTGTGTAAAGTTTGAAAAGTCAAGGGAGGCTAAGTGGAATTTTATTTGATATTAGATTATTTGTAGCTGATAGCTTGATTGACCCTATCATTTTTTCCACTGAACAGGATGAGCGTGGTCAGATGAATGATGATACGGTCCACTGGGTAGTGTTCCTCTTTGGAAACCAACGGTGTTTACTCTTCACGGATGAAATTGAGATTGCCTCGGCTGCCTTGAATGCTGTTGAGTCAGAACGCATTAACCAGGAACTGAAATTCTCACTAAGCAGCATAGACCTTTCACTAGTTGATGATGTTAGGAAGAAGGAGGTTGCGTACATGAGCTTGGCTAGGTATAATGAAGGGACAAGATATTTTGTCTCTATGTAAACAGTTTTTTAGGTCTGACTTATTTGATCCAATACCAAAATAAAAAGATGAACAAAAAGTCATTCTATGTAAGGATGGTATTACTTTTGAATAATGTTTGATATAATTGGATTCAATATGGTATTTTGTACTATTATTTGATATTTTACCTCAGCATTGGTAAGGATGATATAAAAAGTGCTATTTAAAATTGCAAAAGGCATATTTTATTTTCTCTATAAAATAATAAGTTTAACTCAGAACTCATACTTTTAGTAACTAGTATCTGAATTTGTTTTCAGCTCTGGTGTTGTGTGGGAATACCGTAAAATCAAGGGCAGAAAGTACCGTCCTTTCACGCAAAACCAGACAAATGAACTGGAAGTCTGCCACAACTTGTATCAGGCTCAGCTAAAAACTTTCTCCGGAGGTGCCCCTATTCAGTCACACTACGTGATTAGAGATAATTTTGAGGTTAGTGTTCATGCTCTTGATTCATCCATTATATTTTGTGTGTATGACCCGATATTTAGATCTTTAAGACAAATGGCAGTGCAGTTTTAGGAGGATATAGTCTATATACCTAGTTGCCTATTACAAGAAAAGTAAGGATTTTTTATTAAGATTGTTACGTGTGCATTCTTCCATAGGTGGATTTTGAAAGCATGAAAATCTTCAAACCTTTCCACAAAAACATTCGAAGGACGTTCCAGCCTGGGATCTGGTTTGAGGTAAACTGTTATAATGTTTTAGTGGATTCTGTATATCTTGCAAGAAATTTGGATAATGGAGTTATCATAAAATTGATATGTAAGGTGCTACTCCACCAAGGACCAAAAATGATTTGCTGAATGAGGAATGACATCTTTCATTTATTTTTAATAGCTGCGAACATCACCCCACCAACGACAAATCCATCTGAAAATTAACAGCCTTCAGATTGACAACCAGATGACAGATGTGATGTTCCCAGTTGTATTAGCAAGAGTTCCTACGCCTAGAAGTGTCATGGCTGAGACCGGTGTGTATTCTGCAACAGGAAGATAGGATGCTTCTTACTTCACCCTGTCATTCTTTAGCAGGGAATTGGTTAGGCTAAATAAAGGTTAATGTGTGGACCCTTTACAGATATGGAATTATCACTTTCTTGTCTTAAGCAAGTTTAGAATTGATACTTATTATCTATTTTTAATATTTTTAATAGATACATTTCTTTTCAAATGTGCAGGTGCTTTTAATATCTTAACCTTTTGGATCTGCTTTGTGCACTTCAGACTAGACATCTAGCACTTTGTAAAACTTTCCTATGATGAAACATTCCAGTCACCCTTGCCTTCTGTCAGTTTTCCCCAACAAAACATTCCAAACACCCTTCCCTCAGCCAAATTTTTTCATTACAAGATTTCCCCACCATCCGGAGCTAACAGGTAAATTTTTTATTTCATGGTTTAAATAGCAATTGTCTCTCCCTCTTTCCCTACAGTTGCCAAGCCATTCTGTGAAGTTAGCATTGTGCAGAGACTCACTTCACCAAGCTTCTCTCAATACAAGTATCTTGCAATGCTCATACAAGAATTTCACATTAAAGTTGAGCTGCCTTTTGTATATGCCGTCCTAGAGGTGCTATTCCCATCCAATGATGTCTCGGACAATCTTTATTCGGTGAGTTGTATTGATATGTGCTTTAATGTAGCTTCCACTCTATGGTCCTAGGATGATACTGCAAAGGATGTATTGATTTTGTTAATAATGGAATCGAAATTAGTCTTCATGTTTGAAATTCAGGAAGCTTTGGTCAATATTTACATGCTTGAAGATATGTGAAAAACTAATGTTTTATTGCAGATGGAAGAGTTCGAAGAGGATAATAAACTTGTTCGTGAAACCTTGACTATGAGGGCTCAGAGCCAAGCTATCAGTGGTCAGAAGGACTATTATGACCTTTTGCATCTTTCTCCTATTAAGGTAAGACAGGTGGTATTCATCTCCTGAAATGTAAAATATTTAAAGCCTTATTAAGACATAAAAGGATACATCAGTATCTCTCTTTATCTCCCTCACCCTTAAACACTCGTATTCCCACTCTTCCATTCCTTTCTCATTCAGATTCATATTTTCACTTACAATACTACTTCTACTCCCACTCCCATTGAAACTCATACTCACATTAAAATCCCTATTACCATTCGAACTCCTTTTCTCACACCTGTTGCAACTTTGACTCCTACCCCTACTCCCATTCCAACTCTGTCTCCTACCCCTATTCCCACTCCTACCCTTACTACTCCTATCCCCACTTCCACCCCAACTCCTACTATAAACTTACTTCACTCATGCTTCAGCCCCTATTATCACTCAGACTCCTACCCCAACTCCCACTCCCACCCCCATCCCTGTTCCTATTTCCACCCTTACTCCCACTCCTGCTTTCACTCCCACTCCCATTCCCACTTCCACTTTCACTCTTTCATACACTTGCACAAGCTCATTCCCACACACTCACACAAGAAAACACATTTGTTTTGATTCTTGAAAATATAGGTGCATTATCCATATATCTCATGACCCTCTCCTTGTTCTTGACTTTCCACCATTGTGTCCTTGGTCAGATGCACCTGAGCTTCTCCTTGAGTGGGTCAGAGTCAGGAGCCAGTCTGCCTGTGGGAGGTCAGGTCATTCACCTCTTCCTGGAGAGTGTGGGAGTGACCCTGACAGAGGTCCAGGATGTTGTCTTTAGGTAGGTTGTGGGTATGTTGTGGAGAGTGGGTATTAAACTGTTTATGAAGTGAAATCGTTTAGGAAAATTTATGTACATAAAATGATAAGCAGCATGCAGAATCATGGATCCATGGAATTAAGAAAAATAATGATCTTGAGATTTAGTGTGGATTCTTCATCAAATTATTCTGAAATGCTTTACAGATTATCGTACATGGAGCGCCAAAATAAGTGGATGACATGGGGCCAGCTGACACAAGAGATGATTAGCCATTACAGAGGACAGTTCCTAATGCAGCTCTTCAAAGTTGTGCTTGGGCTGGATGTCATCGGCAACCCATATGGACTTGTTGTAGGCTTAACGCATGGGGTGGAATCCCTGTTTTATGAGCCTATCCAGGTATAGAAAGATCTGCCTTTGTAAGTTAGAGTGATTTTTAGAATGAAGTTATTTGCCATTGTGGATAGAAGGAAATTTTAAGGAGTGATCATCACAGATTTGGGAGATATTATAGTATCAAACAGAAAGAAGTTAATGAAGGTTGTTTTGTTCTTTACATATAGGGTGCAATTGAAGGTCCAGGAGAGTTTGCTGAGGGAATGCTATATGGACTGACCAACTTCATGGGAGCAACAGTTGGTGGTGCAGCAGGAGCTGTGTCTCGAATCACAGGAACTATTGGTAAGCAACACTATTTATTAAATTTCTACAGTTTTTGTGATAGCTGGGGACAAGAATATACAAATGACAAATAGTTTTTATATTATGTGTCATTTATTTCTTTAGTGAAGGTGTGCTTAAATGTGAACTGACTAATGTTACTCTATTTGTAAAGGCAAGGGAGTTGCTGCCCTGACTCTTGATGATGACTACCAGAGGAGGAGAAGGGAAGCAATGCATCGCAAACCTGCTGATGGAATTGAAAGTCTTGCTAGAGGAGGCAAGGGAATGGTCACAGTAAGTAGAGTGTTTTTTTTGTGCTTACAAGGAAATAATTGAAATCAGTCAGATTCATCTCTTGCATTTTCACTCATACTTCTTCTACATTTATCAAAGAGAATGGAACATAGTGTCTTTTAGGCACATTTTTGTGACCCTGTTTGGACCATAAGGCCTAGATGTGATGTACAGTAGATTATGCATTATTATAACATTAATTGGACATGTTTCTGCCACAAAGGGCGTGTTTGATGGAGTGACTGGAGTTTTCCTGAAACCCATTGAAGGGGCCAAAAAGGAAGGTGTGGAAGGTTTCTTCAAGGGAATGGGCAAGGGCATGGTTGGCCTTGTTACTCGACCAGCCTCAGGGGTCATCGACTTTGCCAGCGGGTCGTTTGACGCTGTTATGAGGTGAGGATACCGCTGGAATTGCAGCTGCAGGAGGCCTTTTTGTTTTGCCACTGTTTTCTTTCACCCTTCTTTTTGGTAATGTTTGTTTGTGATCTTCTTTTCAGTTGTAAAGAGCAAAAATGAGCAAGTAATGCAAAATTGATTTTCTTTTAGTGATAACCTCTTCAACATGTGTTTTGTTCATCTAATCTTTATTTTTGTGTAGACTAAGATTTGTTCTATTTTCTTTCTTTTTCTTGAATACATACATAACTCCGTTTTCTCTTCATACCTTGTCTTTGTGGTGTTTTGCTCACACATTGCCTTGTTCATTGTGATAAAAAGATGTGAATGAGAAGGAATAAGCTCACATAGCAAAACATATAATGATATTTCTAGTTGTGTGAACTTAATCCCATGCATACCTTCCCATTCTCATTCCATAGTATTCAGTATCTAACAAGATTTTGTTAATTGCTGCCAGCTCCTTTGTCCACTAGCAACTTTCCATTCCTGTGTTTAAATAAAGTATTTTGTTTCTTTTATTTTTGTGTCATACATTTCTTTTACAGGTATTCAAGATATTTTCATGTGTTTTGGCTGCTTCCTGTATATTTCTTTGTGATATACCTTGATAATGTCAAATCTTTTCTTCACTTCTCTCTCCTTATCTTTCCTTACTGTTAATCATTCCCTTGTTTTAATCATCACAGTTTCATTGTTGTAACTTAAAGCTGTCCCATTGATTTACCAGACTGAGGATTGATATTTTCAGTTTTCTTGCATTTCCAGCACTGAGGGTGGACTTTTTTTCAAGGTTCTGAGGTACTTTTTTGAAGTGAAAATACCATAGAAGTTTGCTTTGAAAATCAGAAATAGTTTTTCTTTTCGCTTGAGCCTTCCAATATGCACTGTGCTTGTTTAATTATGCAAACTGAGCCTGTTTTTTTATATATTTTCGGGAAGGGTGACAAAGGATAGCAGAGAACAGTTATAATGTACTGGATCCGCAGAAGAATTTAGTGGAGATGAATGATATGAATATCTTTATATTTTCAAAGTAATGAGCAACTAGAGTTAATTGATTTGGTTAAACTGTTGTATGAATTATTCAGATGTTAATTACTATTATCTCACCAGAGTTACTTTGTTTTGATTTCTTTATAAGAACATATCACAGTTTGGTGATTATAATGATTACATTTATGGTAAGAGTTCCATATTATTTGCATTTAGGTTACTTTCATAGTGGTATAATTCACTATATGATAGCAATACACATCTTTTTGCAATAGTTTGGTCAAGTATGCTCATTTGTTACTGGGTGTAGTGAGTATTTTGATTGCTGTGTTAAGCTGTAAGTACTGTGTGTGTGTATGTTGTTTTATATACATGTTGAAACAAAGAAAAAGAAAAAAATGTGATTGTTAAATTCTTGGTCTTAAGAATTTCAGAGTTTGCATTTCATACTAGTGAGTTATTATTAATTATTTATTTATTTTTTCGTCATTTATCACTGGGTTATATTTTCATTTTATTCTCCAGTGCTTTTTTGCTTGTATTCTATAGTATTGGTTTTAGCTGCTTCTCAGTCCAATTACTAGCATTATTGTGAGGGTTGAATGCAGTGTCAGTTATGGAATTCGGTTGTAACTATGATACAGTAAAAACAAATGTAGTTACCATGGATATTTTTGCTCTGAAATGGAATTTTGATGAGAGTTAGAGTAGGTCTTAGAACAATATATAATATTTGTGTGGAGAATGGTCTGCTTCGCACAGGCCCCAAATATATATCCCTATACCAAATGTCATTAATGTGGTTGATTTTGATTTTATAACTCAGGGCAACAGAAGCAGGTGAAGAGACCGTTAGCCGTAGACGACCTTCAAGGTTCATAGGCCCCGATAATGTTGTGCGACCATATGTGCAACATTTTGCTGAGGGAGCCAAGCTGCTACGTGTAAGTGAGGATATTTGATACTGACTTGTGAAAGTATATTAAAGAGATGGAATGCTCTCAGTTTTAGTTGTTTTTGGTTTCACTTTTTTACTCAATTATTTCTTTCTCTCCTAATAGGAATTGGAGAAAGGTCGCTATGCTGAAACAGATGTGTATGTTGGCCATGCCATCCTCACAGAGAATCGTTCTATGCTCATTGCCACAGACAAGAGGATAATGTGTATAACGCGAAATGACATCTTGGGCCACTGGAAGGTGCGTTTTGGTTAGAATTTAATTTAATTTTTTTTTAGAAGATGTATAATTTCTTATCTGTCCATGATATCTAGAGTATGCAGTTTAGCAAGACTGACCATGAATTTTTACAGTGGCTTAACATATATTATGTAGTCTTTTCCTTCTGCATATTTCTCATTGCATATTTTAAAATTTTAGTCTACTATACTTGATATATACACATGTGATGCTTGTCAGTTTATGAAATACATCTCATTTAATTTTTTCTTTCATAGGTTGACTGGCTTCATGTGTATGAGGACCTCTCTGAACCACCATTCATTACGCCTAAGGGATTGCGTTTATCTGTTAGACAAGAGAAGAAACGTGTATTAGGTGTGTTTGGTGGTGGAGACAACTCAAAGCTAGTCCCACTAAAAGATCCCGAGGAGGGCAAAGTAAGTTTCCAAAGTAGAGGCTCTTCTGTAAATGTGACGCACAGTAGACAGCACGGACGTACAATGCATGCTGTACCTCCAGTGGCACCCACCTCCACTAGTCCTAGTAGCATACATAGTATTCGCTCTAGCTCATTCACACCAAAAAGATCAAGCTCTAGTTTGGCTGGGGAGCAAGAGCGGCAAACCCAGAGGCGAAGAGGTCTTTTTGGTGTGTTGGGAGCCCTTAGCACAGGTGTGGTACAAGCTGGGAGAGGTGTAAGCCAGGGCATTTCTCAGCTTGGTAATATTGGCTCACAGGGGAGAGGATCTACACCCAGGAGCGAGGTCAGGGGGCATGTGGAACAAGAATTTCCAGTGACCCCTCGTTCTTCTGAAGTGTCAGCTCCTCCCAGCAAGGAGGTGACAGAAGACATTGTCAGCTATATTCAGGTTCCATATGAGAGCTTGGAGATGCAGGTATTCTATGCAAATAAAGGTAGTCCATCAGTTGGTGGCTATCAGAGGAAGTGATTTCATGTTTTTTTTATTTGTGTTTTGTGTCTGTGTTTATCATTATTGGGAAATTCTTTGGTCCAAAATAGTTTTGCTCTGGGTACTATTTAATGCTGTTTGATGTGTGGTTCGTTTTTAAGAGGACTGAGAATTCAGATATTTTTGAAATACAGTGTAAAGTATTGACTGGAAGTTAAATTCAGCACATCCCTTGTCTTAATGTAATGCTAATTCTTGTGAAAATAGATTCACACATTTTGCCAAGATGATGTGTTGAATATACTTTGAATATTTCTTCTCAGATGATATATCAGCTATATCCTTCAGTATTAGTGTGTGCCTCTTGTCTGATATTTTAGTTTTGCTTATGAGAATAAGACTACTTTCCATGTATGAATCTTTTCTCTATTTATGTGAATTAAGTGGGGATCCTTCATTGTTGTTCCTCATTAAGGGGTGGTCACACTATTCAATTTTGTCTGGGGATCCCTTTACAGAGTGGGAGACATCCCTAGCTGTGAAAGGAAGTGAGATGAAAATCCCTTCCTAGAGCGACAGTGCTGTGTTGATCTTTCATCCCAGCTAGAGAAGGAAAGATAATGCCAAAAGAAAAACTGTAGTATAATTACAAGGAAGCATATTACTTGATTGCTCAAATGGTGATTATTATACCATGTCAGGTGTAATTCTACATATTTTATATAACACAGCAAGCATTGATGCCTCACTAAAATTTTCAAGATTATTCAGAAATATGTTCATTTGATCAAGAAATACAAACGAATGCCCACTCTGACACGCTGAAGACACCAAGCTCACTTCTGACATTATTCACACCCAGAATTATGGAATACTCACAAATATCATGATAGCAGAAAGTTAAAAATAACAATAAAGGATGAAATCAACAAGAAACTTTGCTTTGAATGGGGTATAATGGTATGGCTGGCAAGTTTGTGTCATGATCGGCAATTAATAATACTTTACTCAATTTCAGTTATAGTTTTTGCTTCTTTCAACTTTAGTTTTTATTAGTCCATAGTTAACTCCCACTTGGACATTACTGATTGCATTAACAGCTATATATTATTGGACAGAATGTTGTCAGATTTTCTATTTCTGCTGAAATATGATGATTGAGGGTGTTGTCATGGTTGTATGATTTATGATGATTAATAAAATGAGTGGATTGGCTTTTCTAAGCAAGGTCTGTTTATAGACCTTATTTCTAAATTTAGTGTTTTCTCTCTTGAAATATTTCAATTGATATGCATTGATATTCATAGATCTATGACTATCTTCAATGCATAGTTAATCCAAGAAGTTATTGTAGACACTTTTGTCATTTCTGGGAAGATATTCCTCTATGAAGGGAAACTGTGTTGTGTGACCAATCCCACTCTGTAGCTGGCAGACACTTGGCGTGGCTGTCTAGTAGGTCCCAGACTGAGAAACCTAGTGTGACTATTGCTTTAGGCATGCATAATTCCACATGCTCATGTAGAGGTACAGATTGTGATATGCATACTTTGTATGAACTCATGCAAACATGCATGCACACAGGAAGGCAGGTATGCATGTATCCTCACACCCATGCATCCACACAAAAAAATGGGATTGGACTTCACATTCTTTATAACTTGTCTTAACCCATTAACGCCGGTATATTTTGAAGCGGCTACAAAATCAGTGCGTGGGGCCGGCCTGGAATCTGCTGGTGTGCCGGCCACGGACTGCGATGTATTCAGAGCGCAAGCTCCAATCCAACATCACTCTGGCGGGACACCTGGCAATGTTTATTTTTCTGGGTGTCTCTTATATGGGACACCCATCGTAAATGGGTTAAATTACTTGGATTTCAGTTAAATATTCATTAATGTGGAATGGTGAATAAAAATCCATTATACGGCATTGTAGTGCTATATCAACATTATCAGCATTTAGAAGACTTTATCACTGAAATGCCAAGGTTTCAAAACAATATGGGGGGGGGGGGGGAATGAAAGGATTAGGAAGTGTATTAAGCTGAATGTATGAGAGTGGCTAGTTAGGTAAAAAGTTTATCATACTAAAATACCCAGTAGAATTAACCATGCAATTATCATACAGTAGTAAAATCTTGTACAGAACTCATAAATTGTTATTTGATCATAGAAATATGGACTCGGCCTCGAGCACTTTTGTTATTTGTACGTTGTATATGTGTGGAGGTGTATTGGGTGCTTCAAAGGCATGGGATATAATCAGAGCGTCATATATGGCTGTTTTTGGAATTTCAGCTGAAACTGAACAGATGTTTACAAGTGCCTTAGGATTTTGTTGAATTTTATTCTACATTGTTTTGCTAATCTGTTATTGTATATTGTATGTGGTCTGTCTTTATATGAGATTATACATCAGCATTCTTCATATGTATGTATGTATGTATGTATATATATATATATATATATATATATATATATATATATATATATATATATATATATATATATATATATATATATATATATATATATATCACCCCAAGGATTTTAAAGATTTACTTTCTTGTGCAAATACGCTATTGTTATCCACATTTTTTCTCTCTCTCTAAATATACTTTTAACTGATTTCTTGAAATTCAAAATGTTATTAGAATTTGAATACTTCAATTTTTTTTTCTGGTTTCATGACAGTTTTTCCTAATTAATGTTTTCTCTTCCAAAGGCATTCCTAACTGCAGTAATTGAAGCTTACCAGAAGACAAACTGCTCGAAATAGGGAGGGAACACTGCGTCTCACATGGTGTGGCAGAGGCATCCTTCAACATGGCGGCACAAATGGAAATTCATGATCTCGATTCATCTTGCGGGTCTTGAGCAGATCCTTCGCCTTTTGCAATTATGATAACCAATTTTTAAATGAAAAAAAAAGCCTGGTGTAAGGAAATTATATTAAATGCCTTGACGTATCTGAGAATGGCCTTGACGGATCATTACCAGGTCTTTTGAACTATTTGCATGCTGTACGGTGAGTGGGCAGGGAATTCCAATATCACAGGTAACACTGTGCTTATAAAAATTCACAAAACTTTAGGGACCTTCATATAAAAGCTGTCAAGTTTTTATCAAAGCTTTGCAGTGGGTTATCATCAGGGATGTTTAGCAACAAGCTGAAATTACAGACTTAGATTACCTTTTTTTACACAGATTCACATGCATGCATTAACATTACATTAGGTCAATGCTTTTCCAGTTTTATATTAAACCAAGTACTGTAATATATCAAAGTTTTTTGCATTGGTTAGTGGTCTTTGTGAACTATCTGCTATGCATAATACCATGATTACATAGCTTTACTGGTTGCTGGTTTGTGAAATTATTGTTCTGTGTATCTCTTCTATGGCTGGAAGAATATTTTATATTATTTTTAGATAAACAGAAGAAAACATGAAACTTGCAAATACATGATAAATAAATAGCATGGATTTATGTATTACTGTTACATTTAAATTCTTTATCTGCTAAAATCTATTACATTTTTTTTTTCTTCTTCTTCTTTTTCTGCCTATCTTGGCCAAAAAACAAAACAAAAAATAGTTGGATCTTTGGGAGCAGGGCTGATTGTTTTCACTATACTAGTTGTCACGAGTAATTACTGGATATTTTGAACATAATCTGAAAATACAAGTATGAATTTTGGTAGTAGAATCATGTATATTGATTTTATTCATGCCATTTAGGCACTCAAGGCAATGTTTATTCTGTGTTAAATAGATTGAGATTATTTTCATTTCCATTATTAGGCCTACCATCTGTTCATTATGGTGATCTGTCTTAT
This sequence comes from Penaeus vannamei, assembly GCF_042767895.1. NCBI lineage: Eukaryota > Metazoa > Arthropoda > Malacostraca > Decapoda > Penaeidae > Penaeus > Penaeus vannamei. The sequence continues at coordinate 32,449,613 of NC_091568.1, read as the reverse complement.
TTTTCACAAAGGTAATATGGAAATTTTGCTGAAACAAAATAACTTAAATAGCAAAAATCATATTTGATAACAAAACATAGTTGATAATGATTGCATAACCTCAGTATTGAATGAAAAATGAATCTTTAAAAATATGTTAGTTGTCAGAATAGGATTTTTGAAGTTGAGCTAACAATTGCCATGATAAATGCAATATAAAACAACATCATTAATGCATTAATGATGTAGTAAGTCATTGTGATAAATGAAAACCTGGAAATAGTCATGAATAAAATGAGAAACTTGGTTTGAGGAAACCAAATAAAAGAGTTATGTAATGAGGTATATATTTTCACTCTACTTAGATGCACATTCAGGGAACATGTTGTGATGCAGACAGCTCTGCAAAGAGAACTTGAATGAAAAGTACTGTTCTTTGTATATGTGTCTTTCGTGTTTCTTTTGGTGTATTTATGTTTTTTTATATGTTGATTTCCAGGGTTAGGTATGCGACTTAATTTATTTTCTTGGTTGAAAATGAGGAGTACTTATAATACAGAGAATATCACAGAAAAGTAGTTAGACATTTCTTAAGATTTCTCTCTATGCTGCTGCTTCTTTATCAGGCAAACAGAAAAAAAAAGGTGTTTTATGACATAACTTACTAGTTCTGATTGGAAATTTTGTTTCCATTCTTCTTCAAGGAAAATTGATCTTAATATTAGCTTTAATGATGGGGTTGCCAGCAGCTTATGTATTTGCTTGGCTAATGGGAGAGCCTCATAGCAGAGACATGACTAGAATGTGATATTACAGAAGTCTGGATTATGTTTGGTGTAACAATATTTTTTCTTCAAGTTTGAGCATCAAATTGCTCATATTTTTAACTGCTTATATGTAGATTTTTTAAAAAGAATCTTGTGGAGTTTTTGTTTTTTCTTAATTTATGTCATACACGCTATTGTGATTGGTTCTTTGCAAAGGATGTTTCCACTTTGATGTTTTTGTGAGATAGGAAAGGATGTTACATTTAATTTTTTTTTTTTTATTATTATTATTCTTTAATATGAATGTAGGTTGTTGATACATTATATTTCTCATAAGAAATGTAGGAAATATGAAAATTATGAGTAACAGAAATAAAGAATAATTAGAAATGCCCGTAGGAGTATAGCAAAAAAAATCTCATTCCACAGTCGATTATTGCCTTAAGAATCGAGTGTTAATACTCCACATCTTATAATTGGTAAACTGGTTTCAAGAAATGAGTAATGTGATGTACTGATAGGGTCTTGATACCTGTGTATGAAAGCAAAAATTTCCAGAATCATCAGAAAGGAACATCTCTAAAAAGATTTTTTTCTTTCTTTCTTTTTTCGACCCTTTAGTCTAATACGAAAAATAATATTTCTATTTGTTCAGTAGTGTGACCTTGACATTGTTCATCTACTTGTTAGTATAAGCACATTAGGGTTGGCAATGATAATGGTCTTTGGCGGGTAGTCCTGAGATCGCTTGCATCTGTTGTGCCAAGCGGTATCATAAAGTCAAAGATATTTATCATGAAAAATCTTACTCTGGTGTACTTTACAGTATTTTCTCTTTTGTAATTGTGTATAATTTGAATATGTATATAGTGATTAGTCATTCCATATTTTTCTTTATCACTGAAATTGATAGATGGGTTTTGCATTATGGTGTTATATTCCATACTTAGATATATATATGTGGGTGATAATTGTTATTATATAGTGTTACTTGTATAGAATGTTTGTTTATGGATAGATTTTTATGATAATCGAGAGGAGAAAAGAATTTGGAAATCACAATAGAGATGGAGAGAACAACCCAAAAAAGAAAGTAAAAGAAGAAAAGACATTGAAGGTATTAGTAAGGATTGAATTATAAATGAGAAAGGTTAAGTTTGACTTTTGAAAATCATTCTCTTAAGTCTTGCATAAGATTTTCAGACAGAGTAATGAACTCTGTCATGTATTTGGTAAAAGATTACATTGCAATACAAGATCAAAAATTTAATATGCAGTTACATAGACATGCATATGCATGTGTTCATGCAAGTGCACTAATACAAGGACATGCACATACACATACATGTTCACTACACACACGCAAAGGAAAAAAGTTTGTTCCTGTGAAAAGGCTGTGAGGAACTAGAACTTTGAGAATTATTGAGGTTACTAATTTTTTGCCCACATGGCTTACCTTCAGATTTTCTCTTCAACACTTTTTCAAAACAAGAGGAGCATCAATATAACAAACATGTTTGGCATTCGTACTTAGATACCAGTTCTGAAAAAGTTATTGGTTTAGATCAATGGCCTTAATGAACTGCCCAATCTAAGGAATTTTTTTTTATTCATTTTTCATTTGTTTTTATTTCATTCATGCTGAGTTGTTTTTGAGAAGAATGTCCTTTTTTTATGATATTAATATTTTTAATTAATTTTTGTAGTTTTTTTGTTTGCAGTTTTGTATTGTTTGTTATATAATAACCCAAAATATTGCTAGCTGTATCAGTAACCCTTGGAATAAAATTTAATGAGTACATGTTCTTTCTTTGTTTTTATCCAGTATATAAAAAAAATGTACTATGTTGAGAAATTACAAAGGTAGAGATAGAGAAGATGCAATAGGTTAAGTGAGCAAGTGAAAAAAATCACATTTATTTGATTTTATTAGCATATCATCCCATGTATCTACCCTCCAAAGGAAGTGATAATGGCACGATGTCACTCAAAGTCGGCAGACCTGGATTTGCAGTAATGGTCACAGGAAAATGAATGTGCTAGGAAGGTGTGGTTTTGAAAAGGATAAAGAGGGAATGTGGGCGAGTTGATTAAATGCGCTGTGCATCAAAAGTCATACAGCAGCTTAGGATAGCATAATACTGAAAGGGGTAAAGAGGGGTGGGACTAGAGAAAGTGAGTAAATGGGTAGAGGTAGGGAATAACATAAGATCTGTTAGATCAAATGGAATATATGTATGAGTCTGAGAAACAAAAGTTGTTAATGGAAAAAGTGGGATTCTGCAAGGGTAAGGCAGGTGTTAGCAAAGGAGAAAGTGGGGGTAAAGGGTGATTAGATCAAATAGCAGTTACAGAAGAAATGTCAGGAGGGGGGTGATCCAGGGAAGGCCACTGTTGTGGCAAAAAGGAGTCTCCTGTGTATTCAGGGAGTGAAAGGGATAACCGGGAAGCAAGGGAGAGGGGGGAATAAAGTGTGTTGGGAGGAAGTAGGAGGAAGGGATGTTTAATGGTTAATGGTTACAAAGAAACATAGATTTTCCTACGAGGGGGAGAAGAAGGGACAGACATTTGAGGAGCAGAGTGGTTTCATGTCGGAGAGGATGCAATAGGAGAAGATGGGGTGGAACGTTTAGCTTGTCTTGTGTGAAAGTTGACTGAGGTAGGTATAGGGAAAGTAAAGATTGTAGTGTCTGGAATAGTGATGGAGTTTGAGGTGTCTGGATTTAGAATTGCCAAAGAATTTAATTGGGAGAGGGAGGGGGTAGAATGGGATGAGGAAGAGATACTGGTGGAGACGTAGAAACATCTTGGGCGGAGGTGGAGGTGCATTGTGAAAGCCAGTACTGGTGTAGGATGTACAAGTTTGAATTTGAGAATTGCCACCTTAGACTCAAACTTGTAGGTAGGGCAGCTCTAAAAATTACATTATGGGAGCCACCACATTTGGCACATATATGTGATTATACAGAGCAGTTTACTAGCCATGGTGAGCTTGGAGTATGTTGGGGTTAAAAACAGTCCACTCTCAGGGTCCCTTTGAGGGGTAAGCTACACAACTAAACGGGGGAATACTGTGCCCATAGCTCCCCCATGCGTTCATGACTGGCACAAAGTCAGTCTATCATTCTTTCAACATGGTTCGCACACCTTAGGAAGTGGATAGTAGGTGTTAGGAGAACAGAAAGAAACGGAGAGGGGGAGAAGAAAAGACCACGAAAACTTAGTTGAGTTGAGGACTGGGGTTCAAGTCTGTTCTGAGCCAGCCTTTTACCTTTCAACACGGCTCTCAATTCTTAGAAAGTGGACAGGAGGGGTTAGCGAAGATAAGGAAAAGGAAAGGGTAAACGAAATGGTTGAGAAGGGCTGAGGCCCAAAGTAGGGGTGGTCCCCGACATGGGCATCAGTCTCTGTCTCCTACCACCCCCTTCCCCACGACAACAGGCACAGGACTGTGAAACCAAATTACCAACAGATATACAGCATCTCGCCATTGTACACAATTACAACACCTACACTAACAATTTATCCCGCCAATGTGGGTCAGTGGCCCTGTTTGTGAGTAAGCACCGCGATTCACACCAACGATGAGAAGATACGTTGTATTTTTATTGCATTGGAGTAAGATTTACTTAATTAGAAATTAAAGTTTAAAAATGGCATTATACTTGTTGACACGTAAGATGATGTTTTTTTACAAACCATCTCAATAAGGCTTTTGACTATAATGATTTCACAATTGCTATATGCTTAGATATATCTAAGTCTTCGGTTACGGTTTATCATTCAATTTTGCCCTCCCAATGGCTTTGCTAGCAGCTTGTTTCATTCATATCCGTCAAATCGAAATCAGTTTGTTTCATAAAATGGGTCCAACTCAGATTACTTAACAGATCGCGATAACTTTGGTATCTATCGATTCCTCTCACTCTCTAGTGCGCATATATGTAGGAATTCTGTCGCAGAACTCCCCTGACCCCCACATTCAGGCCCCGATGGCAGAGGGCATTGAAGGGATCAGTGAATTGCGGGTGGGGGCTGCTACCCTTAAACCCCGCAATGGAAGACGATGAATTATTCAGGCAGTTTCCGGCGCTCTCCCTACCGTGAATATGTGGAGGATTATTCATATTTTACCCCGCAATATCCCTTCCCCTTCTATGGGGGCCTAGAATGTGGGGGTCATATGTGCGTACTAGAGGGTGAGAGGAATCCATCGATACAAAAATCATCGCTCAATCTTCATCGGTTATGCAAAGATATTCTGTAAAATTACCTATCTTCGTATCTAAAATTCCTTTTATATGCTGGTGTCAGTAACCTTTATGCTTCGGTTAACGACATTAATCGCCTCAAATGTAATATCAATGAAGAACTTACCACTATCAGTAAATGATTTTCAAGCTAATTCATGCTGAATGTGGGTATGTTGTAATGAGACATTTCACAATACACTTTTGCCCGTAATGTTTTAAAGTCAACCCTTTTCAAGGAAAGTCGAGACAAATTTCCTGGAATCTGGTTGTCGATGTATTGTGGAAAAATCGCGAGGGCGATATGTGAACAATTTGATAAACAGTGTGGTCTCCTATACCATAGGCATTATTTTTTATCGTGAATGCCAGCAAATGCGTCATTGATTTAAACACAGTCTGGTGAGCTGTCAATGAAGCCACGCCGAAGCCCATTGTAACTGCTTATTAACGAGCAATCCATGCAATTCACGGATTAGGTAAGGTAAGTATGATCGTGCAAATTGTGCCTTTCGTAATCTGAAACTATTGGAACTGAGAGAACTGAAAACTTGCTTTTGTGCAGTCTTCATTTTCATATGTAATTATCTACGAAAATAATTTATCAATTTATTCCGGTACCGAATTAATTTGTATGCTTATCATAATAATTTATTACGATTTAGTCTGATTTGCTAGTCTCCTTTCTTATATATTGTATACTGTATATTTTTGGGTAATTTTCTATATTACCGATATCGACGATTTTGGTATCGTTGGATTCCTCTCACTCTCCACATTGCAAATATATAGTTTTTATTGCGCGGAAACCCCCCGTTAGCGACAAACTTGGCCCCGATAGCAGGGGAGGGCATGAAAGGTTCCAGGGAAAATGCGGGGTTAAATAGCACTAATAATATAACGCACAGTGAAAATAACCATGGTTATTCACATAACTTTCCATCGCACGGGGCTGCGCCCCTTGTGACCCCCTGGGGGGGGGATGCTGCCCCCCAACCCACGCCGAGGAAACAAAACCTCCACCACGTATTCCCGGCAAGCTAGAGCGTTACACAATGATCGTCGATGTCGGAGCGGCGTGCGTAATATTACAATTACCTCGTAAGATTCCCACTGAATCAGCATATTAACCTTGGCATAGTCAGCATTGTATATAGAGACGATTGTTGTATAATCAGGATGAACAGGGTGGCCCGCCCTCGTAGGCGGGTTTTGCGCCTTTTTCGATGTTACACCGATGGCCTCAAGGTCGAGTTTCCCGTCCTCTGGAATAACGACATCCGTATTCCTAACCGAAATAACCGTCGCGTTCAGAAGTCAGTCATAGCCGCCGCGATGGCCGAGTGTGGAGGGTGCTCGTATTCGGAGACGGATTTTCTACGCGAAATTGCAACTAGCCAGGAAAAAATGCTAGAGATGTGCTTCCGCCACGGCCTCCTCCGTCGGGAGAAAGCTGTATCCTCCGGCCTAGGACCTCCTGCCGGACGCACCCTGCCTCCTTAACATTCTGCGGCAAAGGAGCACCCTCCCTACTAATTAGCGGCATTAATCAATCAGGCTAGTACCTTAAAAATCCTAGGTTATTGTAGGTTATCGGCTCCGCCTCTAGTTCGTGTGCGCTCTATCCTGCCGTGAATACGTGGTTTTGTTTCCTCGGCGGGGGTTGGGGGGCGGCAGCCCCTCCCAGGGGGGGTCGCAGGGGGTACAGCCCCCTGCAATGGAAAGTCATGTGAATAACCATGTTTATTTACACTGTGAGGTTATATTATTAGGGTAATTTTATATATTACGTCCGCCGCTCCGACAACGTCGCCCCCGCAATCAAGACCAAGTTTGTTGCTAACGGGGGGTTTCCGCGCAATAAAACCTACATATTTGCATTGTATAGAGTGAGAGGAATCCAACGATACCGAAATCGTCGATATCGGTTATGCGGACGTAATAAAGAAAATTATCTATTTTTGTATTTAGCACTGAAATGTTAAACCCACCTGCAAGTGGAATCATAATGTTGACTAAAGCCTGTAAATGCACATTAATTTTCCTTATAACAAGGTGCCACCTTAAGGGGGAAAGTTCCATTTTTCAATTTAGTCCAAACAATTCAAATCGAGAGAGAAAAAAAATCATGTGGAGTCGGTTTAATGGGCTGATGTACTCATGAGGCTCAGCCCTTCTACTTTGTATGTCAAACTGTCTATAGGTAGATTGGCTAAACAAACGTTATCAATTTCATTTAGTGACATCCTTGTCTCCTCACAATCCCTAAAGTACATGTCGAGGACCCCTTGCCGAACGCCCATACAAATGCTCAAAAAGCGAAAACTCGTACGATTATTAAAGATTTTTCTTGGTGCTAACATTAGGAGCACGGTGTCTATGCCAGTCCCTTGGCTTATTACAACTCAGCTTACGGAGGCATGACTTCATGTTGTTCAGACACGATCCTTCAAACTCAAACATGTTCACCCACCTACCATAATAGGAGCCCAATGAAACCTGAGGAGTTTGCTAAATCACAAAAAATGTCCCCTTTTCGAGTCCATCCGCGGGGAAATAGATTCCACCGAGGTAGTCAAGTCTAGGGATGGTGACATGCTTCCTTATGAGACCCCTTCCCCCATCCCTTACTCCTACCTTGGACTTCATTCCTGGCCTCAACTAATTTTGTATGTTCTTTTCTTCCCCTTTCCTTTTCTTTTTCTTCTGCATCCCCTTCTGTCCACTTCCCAAGTGCTGAGAGGATGGAAGGCTGGCTTTATGTCAGTCATAAACGGGACCCGGAAGCCATGGGCACGGTGTTCCCTTAGTTAATCGCCTTGCCTTTAGACCTTGTGGAGATCCCGAGGAACAGACGCTTCTTTTCCTCACTTATTTCAGGCTCACCATTGCCGATAATGACGAATTTTTAGCCGTATTAGGGGCATTAAGGCTTGCCCCTTCATCAATTAGCCTAGTTAAATTTGATTCCTTTGGCTTCCCGACCCCCGCCTCTCCTTTGACCACGGCTCTGGCCAGTGATACCAATACCCCCCTCCTCGATGTTTGCTGTCAACTCTATCCATTCTG
>NC_091568.1:32429048-32439048 GCF_042767895.1 Penaeus vannamei | reverse complement strand
GCCATGGGCTCTCCTCTCTCCCCTGTTCTGGCTAACCTGTACATGAGTTCTTCGAGTCGAAGCTCCTCCATTCCATCTCCCCTCGTCTTTCCATGTGGTTGAGATATGTCGACGACGTCTTCGCTCTCTGACCCTATGACCCTGCCCTAATTCCTGATATCCTGTCGCAGCTGAATTCTCTCTCTCCTTCCATCCGTTTCAAGGTGGAATGGGAGGTTGACTTTCTTGGACACTTGTCCATCCCTCTGATGATCATTTCTCCTTTTCTATATAGAGGAAACCTATGCACAGTGGTATGTACATACACTTCTTCTTGTACCATCCACTGCATATGAAGAGAAGGGTTGCCACCTCGCTGTTTCTTCGTACCTTCCGCATCTGTGACCCCCAGTATCTGGATGGAGAGATTGGATTCCTTCGCCGTTCGTTCTCCAAACTGGGTTACCCTCGCCATGTCCTTGACGCCGCGTTATCCAGGGCGCGGCGTACCTTCTACAATGACTCCCCTTCCAATGAGTCTCTTCACCTGCCTGTCCTCAGCCTGCCTTACACTGAGGAGATCTACTCCCTCCGTCGGCCCCTGCAGTCTCTCAACTGCAGACTCTCCTCTCGCCAGGTGAATACTCTCCGTCGTAACCTGGTTCACACCTGCCCTCCCTTTACCTCGAAGGTGGGCACCTATGCTGTTCCGTTTGCCTCCTGTGATAAGATGTATTTTAGTGAAACAGGCGCCAGTCTTACTAAGCGTCTGTCTCAGCATAAGTACACTGTATCCAGGGGACATAGCAATAACGCCCTCTTCTATCATCAGTAGGACACTGGCCATCAGATGGATTGGAAAGCAGCACGCATTCTCTTCCCTTCCGCTGATGTCCATGCCCGCAGACTGGTGGAATCTTCTCTGATTAAGCTGCTGCCCAATTTCAACTTGAACAGCGGTTTTTCTCCTGCCGACAGCCTCCTCGCTTCCCACATCCTTCGTCTCCTTCCTTATGCCGGTCACCCGTCACATAGACCGCCTGATCCTTCGACCTGACCTGACCCCCCTTCGCTTCGTGTCTCCTGTCCTCACCTGCCCCGTGTCTCCCGTGGTGCTGCGTTTCCTCTCTCCACCTGACCTGACCTCCCTTCGCTTCCGTTCTCCTGTCCTCACCTGCCCCGTGTTTCCCGAGTGCTTCTCCTTCCCTCTATACCGCTTCCTCCCCCTTCCCTCCTCCGCCTGTGGTGCACACAGAGATCACCCACTTGGCGTGGTGGCATTATTGTCACCCACTTGGCGTGGTGGCATTATTGTCACCCACTTGGCGTGATCCTGCTGAACAAAGTCACTTGACTTTGATTTTCGAGATTATTTGACAACAAACTACACAGACAGCTCCGCCAATTTATCGTGGTTTGCCGCGACAATTGGCCAGGCTTTCTCTGTTAGTAAGTGCCCCCTTACCGCTGCCTTGGAAAGCGAGGTAGCAAACCTGGGCTGGACCACCCGGTCCTGGACATAGTTTGTGACCGCACCAAGGGCGACTTTTCGGTGCCTGACTCGCATGGTTATTGTCCCCAAAGATAAAGCCACCCTGAACTTCCTGCAGGAAATCAAGGTGCTAAAAGATGGGAGAAAAGTGTGTATCTCGCCACTGATCTCCTAAGAGAAAATGACCAAGATGGTGCTACTTGGTTACCCACTAGGGTTTGACATGGAGGTGATCACGTCTCTCCCACAAGTGGTGGAGGCTTCCCGCATGACCAAAGGGAAGTCTCCACCCAGGCAAGTCCTGGTCACCTTCAAGGGAGCTCCAATCACCACCCTTGATCTGGGTAACTGGGGCTCGTACAAGCTCAGGACATACGTGCCAGAGCCCTTGAGGTGCTTTACGTGCCAGAAATGTGGGCATCACCAGGCCAACTGCAAGGCCAAAGCCATATGTGGTGTATGCAGCAAGGCACATAAAACAGAAGTGTGCATCAAGGCACACAAAGATGGCCAGAAGGACACAACAGCCAAGTGTCCAAACTGTGCCAAGAAGCATCATGCCTGGAGCCTGGCTTGCTCTGTCAGGAAACAGACAGTCATTAAAAAGCAGGAGCAAGCCAAAAAGCGTCCTGAGTTTGTCCCAGCGCCCCCAGGCACCTATGTCTGGGGACAAAATAAAAGGGATAGGACTTCTCGACCTCCTAAGAGGAAGGAGACACCCCCCAGCCAAAGCTGGATACCTCCAACTGAGAGGAATTCCCCAGGCTTGCTAGTGGCAAGAAAATGAAAAAGAACCCAAGGGAAAAAGGTTCAAAGGCCACAGCAAAAGACCCCCCCCCACCAGTAGACGATAATCTCTTCTTTGACGAGAAGGATATGACTCTCCTGTTGAGTGCTGTAGTTTCTGCAGTAGCAACAGCCTTGGGGAGGACCAGTGAGGAGGCGGAGAAGGCAGTCCAGGTCGCCATGACGGCTATGACCCAAACTATTGCAGCTCTGAAGGGAAGGAAGCTAGAAGCCTCCAAACCGAAAAAGAGCAGCACTCCCCTCCCTAAATCCTCGGATGGCAGGTTAGCTTCGAGAGAAGCATTACGTGAAACCCCAGCTAGTCTGTCAGGACAGATTGAAACTGCAGCAGAAGCCCCCACTGCAGGGCGAGTCAGTATAGCCAAAGTCTGATTCCCTGACTCGAGGTGGCACTTCCAACCTAGGCTCTACGCCTCTCGGTAGACCCTTAACCGGAGTGTCACTTAGAGGAAGTTGTACGATCCTCAATCAGCGAGGGTCTATATTTATCAGATACCACCAGCACTGGGGTATCTAAAGCTGAAACAAATGATAATGAGTAACCATCATGGCACACAATCTAAGCATTCTGCAGAGGAATATCTGCCGCTATAAAAGCAAGAACTTCTTTCTCCAGTCAATAGTGTGAGCAAGGAGCATTGACGTCGTCATGCTCCAGGAGACACTAACTATGGGATATGTGCGCTTCTCAGGTTATCATGTCTTCACCACTCCAAACCTGGGGCTGGATTCACTAACATCCGATCGTAACGCAATTACCAGCGGTCATTTACCAATGCGTTTACTAGTCATGGCAAAGTGGTATTCACGAAGAAATGGTAATTTGGATATGCTGAGTTACAGTCGTAAATCGACTCATTCTAATGGTAGCCAACAGAGGGCTCTAGTAAAGCAATTCCACCAATCAGCGAGCGCCATACATAATCTGTTGGGTTCCTTCGGCCAATCACGTAACATGTAAACGGAACTAGACACAGCGAGATTGTTTAAATAATCGTCAGAGCTAAAACACTATTTAAGCACATGTAGAAAAAATATATATATTTATTTGATTACATCCATCATGCTGGATATATATTTACTGTATAGATAGGAACCAATACAAACACTTATATTAATAAATTATTGTTAACTCAAACCAGAGACAGTCCAAACAGCTTTTTATTTAAATATTTTTCATCATTGCCAGTTTATATATCAGCAAGGTAGTTTTTTCTATAGCATTTGTAATAATTATGTCAGAGGTTTTTTTGTTTAAAGTTCACTTATTTATCGGTTCCATGCATTCTAGTATAATGTAGGCCTATAAGTTTATGAAAATTTGTGGATTTTATTCTTGCTAGTTTCATGTGAAATTTGCATTTCTTCACTATGTCCGCATTGTGATATCTGTTTGCCATTATATTAGTTACATCAGGTGTAAAAACAAACCCAAAACTTTGCATAGATATTGATTTTTTGACGAGATAACACGTGATGACATCGTCTTCCCAGAAGTTACCAGTGCTCTGACCACTCGTAAAATTTACCATGCTAACTCCAATGGCGAGTTGTTAGTGAATACCACCGCGGTCTGTTTACCATGGTAACTATAGTTACCAGTGATTTTACCATCGTAAGTGCGTTAGTGAATCCGGGCCCTGGATGGTGCTAGAGGCCTGGTGACCCTGGTAAAAGAAGCAATCCTGTGCTCCTTAATAGCCAATCCGCCGCACTGTGGAGATGGCGTTGAATCTCTTGCTGTTGAGATTCAGCTGCCTGGGGGTCCTTTAAAAATATATAATGTATATAGCAAACCACTGTGTGAGAGCTTAGATTTAAACCAGGTCTGTGCTACCGCAGCACAAGACCGAGTGATCATAGGGGGAGACTTCAATGCACACATATCCATGCTGAATCCCCGCAAAAGGCCGAACGCGGCAGGTATTCATATAGCAGAAGTGCTTGACACGTTCCCAGAGATTGCTCTTCTCAACACCGAAAAAACAACGCACGTGAGGGGAGGGGTCCTAGACCTTACCTTTGCCACGGCAACAATGGTGGAGAGAATTCGGTGGTGTGTCGATGATACGGTTACTAGTGATCACTACGGCATAGTCACCACCTTAATGGATGCAAGTCCAGCCCAAAGACCACATCACATTCCCAAATGGAAAACAGACAAGGCCAACTGGTTTGCCTTCCAGGAAGGCTTGGTTCGATGTCTGAAAGACAATGAACCCAACAATAATGAAAATGTGGATGTGCTAGAGGCAAGGATAATCCATACCATAAATCAGAAAGCCTCACAAACCATCCCCAAAACTCGCCCATGGTCCAGAACTCACAAAGACGCCTGGTACTATAAAGACGAAATCAAAGAGGTCAACCACAGGGTTAATATGTGCAGAAAAAAATCCGACGGCAAAGAACTCCCGACAATCTGGCCCTGTTGAGGGAACTGTTGCGGATGCCAAGGAAATTGCCAATATAGTAAGGCAGGAAAAATGGCTGGAATGGTGACAGACTTTTGGAAACCAGACCAGCCTTACAGAGTTGTGGAAACGGGTCAGGCAAGCGACAAGCCGCCAAGCCCCGAAATGAACTCATCATGATCCACAGTCAGAGGCTAACAGATTGGTGCTTGAGTTCTCAGCCAGAACCAGCAACAGCAACCTGCCTCCAGTGATGAAGGAAAAACAACAAAACTTAAATCCAGGAAGACTTGCTTTCATTAGAGACAAGGCACTCGAATCTGATGACACGGATGCCTTGTTCTCTCTTGGGGAACTAAGAGTCATACAAAACCAGCTCTGGATCAGTACCGGGATCTGATGGGATCTCCCATCTCATCATTTCGCATTTAGGTCTGGCAGGAGAACTTGCATTCTTGTAGGTTATCAACAAATCCTGGCAAACCGCCACGGTGCCCCAGAGCTGCAAACAAGCCACAATAGTTCCCATCCCAAAACCAAAGGAGCCTGGCAAGTACCGTCCCATCTCTCTTCTCAGCTGCCTTGGTAAAACAGCTGAGATGGTACTCAACAGGCTCCGATGGAAAACGGGTCCCCCTCATGAACACCTGCATGGGTTCACAAGGGGTAAGAGCACTATACACAGCATTTCCACACTCTTAAGCACAATCTGCACCTCGCGCGCCGTGGTTGTCTTCCTAGACCTGGAGAAGGCTTTTGAATTGGCAAGCCCGTTTGTCATTCAAGAGACCCTAATCCACAAAGGAGTCAAAGGCAGACTCTTGGCCTGGATAGCTGACTATTTTAAAAATAGGTCAACAAATGTTAGATTTCAAGGCCACCTCTCGCAGCACATGCCACTTGAAAATGGAACTCCTCAGGGTGGGGTTCTCAGTCCAGTTCTCAGTTCAATACCCTTGTAGAGAGGCCTTAGCGAGGTAGTCAAGAGCTAAGGTCTTGAATGGTAAGGTGAAGTAAACACTGAAGTGCAGTGAAGTCTTGTGAAGTGTGTCTAATTTTGGCGAGAAATGCAGTTTATAAACAAACAGGGCAAAGTAACACTGACGGGTCGTTTGCGGTTGAGTGTGATGGTTGGCCGACGGCTGCATCCTTGTCTTCCGCGTCGCGGCGAATCAGCGCCGCGGACCTCGCCACGCTTGCCTGCCGGCTGATTCGGCGTTGGGGCAATTAAGCCGAGCGAGGTGCGCCGGTGCTGAGTGAGGCAATTAAGCGGAGCTAGACAGCGCCGGTGCCGAGGTGATTGTGGCGTCCGCCACACCCTCATGTCCAACATACTCGACATTCACCTGCCAGATGGATGCAAGATCATCTCTTATGCTGATGACTTGGCAATCATGGCCTCTGGCAATCACTGCCTAACTAGAGCTCACCGTTGTCTGAAGAGTATTGTAGGACGGGTCTAAAAATTTCGGCAGCAAAATTCAAAGCAATAGCATTGAGAACTAATGTCAGAAACAAAAAACTCACTGTGCAGGGTATGGATCTGGAATGGGTTAAGGACTACTTATAGCTTGGTGTATGGATAGGACACACACTCACTTTCAAAAAAGAGATCCAATACCTGCTTGACAGAACTAAGGAAAGATTGTCAGTCATGAAAGTCATGACAGGGAGACACACACAGGAGCAGGACACAAAGTACTAAGATCATGTATGTACATATGTATATGCTGTCCGTCCTATTATTGACTATGCATCTGTCGCCCTCATTGCTTCCAACACAACATTAAAAGAAAAACTGAAAACAATACAAAACGAAGCAGCCAGGATCATTCTAGGTGCGCCCAAGTGGACAAAGGTCATCAACCTCCTCATGGAAGCTGATTTGCCGTCCATGGACACCAGAATTGATCTAATGGCAGCACAGTTCCTTTCCAAGGTCCTGCAGGCACCCAGAAACTCTTATTTAAGACAAAGAGTACTCAGACGCCTACAACAAGACTACCAGTTGTTTGCGGACAACTCTTGGCTCACACATACAGCCAGAGTATTGATACGCTTTCAGCTAAAAGAACCATTGCTTGCCAAGGGCATGGACTCCCCTCACCCTGACTACAAAGAACCCCCGCCGTGGGCAAACGAAATGATCGAATTCTCAATTTTAAATCTTACAATGAGAAAAGATAAAAAATCCATGCCTAGTCTAAAGGTACAAGCACAAAGGATCATTGATCAAATAACTCCTCCGGGTAGCATAACATACTACACGGACGGATCCGTGGATCCCATAAACCATACTGCAGGCGCCGGCTTCGCAACAAGGGATTCCACAGTATCCATTAGGGTCATGACAATGCCTCAACGCTCCAAGCTGAAACGGTTGCGATCATGGAAGCCCTGACACACGCGTCCCTTAGGGCAGGACACGTTGTCATTCACACAGATTCTAGAGCAACTATTGACAGCTTACAGGATAGCATGCTCCCTGACAACAGTACTAACCATAGCCCAAAGAATCCTTAGTCAAGGTAGAAGAATCATCATAAACTGGGTCCCAAGCCACATAGGCATACAAGGGAACGAGCTTGCTGATAAACTAGCCGAAAAGGGCAGGGGTATGCCCCCATCCTCCATGATCGTTAAACCCAGCCGAAGGGGACTAAGCCAAAGTACCAAAGCTGCAGCGTGTGCGGTCCTCCGGGGAGCACATAGAGAAAATATCACAAACTCGCTCGCTGCTAAGTGGTACTCAGATGCTTCAGGCTATGAGCCACTGGCCCTTCCTCCAAACACAAAAAGAGGTACCCAAGTCATACTATTCAGACGAAGACTAGGTTACCAATGCGCTTGGCAAATTATTGATAGTGAGACTGCCAGGTTATGCAAACTGCGGCGAGTCCAACGCCACCCTATTACATTACTTGCAGAATTGTGAACACAATTTCTAAGACAGGGACCACCCACCACAGCCGCCGGGATGGTAAAACGGGTCTGTAACATGCTTACTCCGTGGCAGCTGGATCGCTTGCTCGCAATCCAGCCACCACGATAAGCATGCAGTTCAAAGAAACCACTTGAGTTAACTATTATTAGTTAACACAGGCCGGGCCACTCCAGAGAAAAGGCCCGGGCGAAGCATGACTTCGCAAATCTAACTGAACTGAACTTCCCTCCTCAGACCCGAAGATGGAATCGAGGGCGATTCCGAAACTGTTGTCTCACTTTCTTCAATAAATCTAGTTTGTGCATTGTGGGTTTTTCTACCAACATATATACGAAACATTTCCAGTGCGGTGGTAGGGTTATCTCAAGAGAGGCATTTTTTAACATTGGACTTTTTAATTCTCGGTCACAGAATCATACTACCATATCTTGGCCCAAGTGCTGGAATGGCCAGTGTCCAAAAATGTCAATTTAGAGATAAGCCAACCACATCACTGGAAACTTTTGTTTCTAGAAGTATTATAAATGGTAATGCCATCTGTGCATTTGGGGTGGCACGAGCATTGCTTCGAAATCCAATTTACTGAAAATCTTATATCCCAACCCAACACGTGATTGATTCCTACAAATGGCTGCATTATTGTTGTTGTTATTATTATTATTATTATTGTAAGCTATATAAGGAGCCACACTGAAAAAAACCCCGATTTACACCACCAAAGGTGTCAGTGCAGGTTAAGATACATCTAAGAAAGAATGAGGATAGAAAGTTAGCTATTTATGTAAGAAAAACATGTTAGCTGATCTTTTAAACTTATCAAGAGTTGGAGAAGTTACGATCTCTGAAGGCAATCTATTCCAGTCTATAAATAGTAGTAAAAAAAAGCATCTAGAAAACTCACTTGTGGACGATCGACATGCATCAAATGTCATTGAATTGGGGGTCATAGAACTTGTAGTAACTTGCAGGTTGATAAAAATCAAGTAAAACCTTTTAGAGGGGATGTGAATATTGAATATATAGCAGTTCAAAGTCTTAGGTTGGATGCTTTTACTATTCTATATTTTTCTTAAAGTTAATATGCCATTTTCACTATACAGATGATAGAGCTTACAGTTCCAGAAAGGAAAAAAAAACATTAGAGTTATTGGCCGAAAAAAAATTTATTTATATTTTTTAGACACAAAATGGTAGAAAAGTAAAAATGGAATAGGGAAATGTGTCAAAAGCTGTAAATATTTTAACTGATTTATTAGTCGGCAAAAACATGTTTACAATTAATAGTTAAAATAAAGGTAATGTTTTTCGTAATAAAAAGGTCGTTTTTACATTATATAAAAATGTCTTTAGTGATGCAATATAGGTTGATTTGTTAAAGAGAACTCAATTTTCTGAATTACCATTTATTGAATATTAATATGAGGAACAAACTTTCAAAGACATATTTCTCAACACTGACTTTTATGCCATTGGCCCATCTTGTTCTCGGCAATGCAATGCAGTGGCAATAATTGAAGAAAGAAGAGAGAGAGGAAATGATAATAAAGCGCGTAATAATCCCAGCCTAAAATGCGCGCCATGTGGAATGTATTTGATATTCCTAAAATCAAATGATACCACATTTAATGATTCAATTTTAGGCACATCAGATACACATTCCATATTTTACACAATCACATGTCCTTCATCATCATCTTCTTTCTACTTCTTCCTTTCACCATCGCCTTCGCACGAGGAGCACCAACAGCAAAGCCAGCAGAACATACACATCAGAAGACGGGTAGTTAGACCCAGATTTGTCATGGGTACTGACGATGTTGAAAATCCATCCCTGAAACTGGTGTATGTGGGCGAAACCCCGCGGATAATGCCGTTTGCAGCCTATGGGTCCGAAAGAAGCGATGCCAACCAGCTTGCCTTGGTGAATGGCTGGACCGCCTGCGTCACCCTGGGGGAGGAGGGGGGGCGGGGGGTGAGTGTGATGACAGGAAGGGAGGTTCATGGAGGGAAGGAGAAGGGGAAAGACGGATGGATAGATAGGGAATGAGGCAGGGAGGGAGAGAGAGAGAGAGAGAGAGAGACAGAGTGAGGGAGGGAGGGAGGGGGGGAAGGAGAGAGAGAGAGGGAGGGAGGTAGACAGAGAGGGTGTGAGGGAGGGAGGGAGGGAGAGAGAGAGAGGGAGGGAGGGAAGGAGAGAGAGGGGGGGAGGGAAGGAGAGAGAGGGGGGAGGGAAGGAGAGAGAGGGGGGGAGGGAAGGAGAGAGGGGGGGAGGGAAGGAGAGAGGGGGGGAGGGAAGGAGAGAGGGGGGGAGGGAAGGAAAGAGAGGGGGGGGAGGGAAGGAGAGAGAGGGGGGGGAGGGAAGGA
>NC_091568.1:32416548-32426548 GCF_042767895.1 Penaeus vannamei | reverse complement strand
AGAAGAAAAAATTGAGTAAGTAATCAAAGTACAAGAAGCTGTTATGCAGAAGGAAATCAATTTGTCAAGCAGCCAGGCTTAAGTAATGGAAGAGGCAAAAAAGATGACAGCTACATATGCCAATGTATCAAAGATAAACTAAACTAAATGAAATGGAAAAAATATAAACATACATCATGATCTCAAAGGAAGAAATTAAGACAGCTTGAAGAGACGGCAAAGAAAATTGAATTCAAATCACACCTGAAGTAACATGCAAGGAATATTGCTAATTTGGCTGATGTGAACAAGGACATACTCATATTGGGACATGAAGAAAAAGTGGTAGAAGGTGGAACTGAACGATACGACGAGGACATGAAATTGATTGTAATCATTCTCAAGGTCGTTAATCCCGGATTCGCGGAGCAGAATATCATAGCTCACAAGAGGTTGGGATTATTCGAAAAGGGAAAGAAACACCCTTTGAACGCAACTTTCATGAATAAGCAAATGGTGACTGATATAACAAAGAAAGCCAAAGTCCTCTCCGTCCATGATGAATATAAGAAAATCTGAATAAGAAAAAATACAAAGGAATTAGAAATTAAGCAAGACCCCATAGTGAAACTGAAGCCAAGTGAGGGAAAAACAAACGGGGTAAACATATTAATAACTATAATATACATGTCACCTCACGTACCGGTGTGATCACAAGAAAATTACCAAAAGAACGCATTTAAGGGACATTAAGGAGCCTGGAAGAAGTGCTACAACTTCCGGACACCAATGGAAAAGAAAATCTTGTCATAGGGGATTTTGATAGAAAAACCGACTGGGAAAATTTCGATCCCAGAGCGCAGCAACAATTGTCATGAATGCGTATTACCCTTTACAGAATGTAACAGATCATACCAGGGTAAGCGGGTTAAATAGACCGTCTATGGTTGATCGAATAGGCACAAACCACAATGCAACAATTATTTTATTCCATGATTTACGGATCCGCTGCACTTGTTTCTCCTGACTTTCGAAAATAAAAATAATTGAGAAATCGACTTCACTTATTCCCCGCCGCACCTAATCCGATACGAATTGATTCCGTTGTGAACAAAATGAAAATATTTCTAAAATCAACTTTTAACATCTTTTTTTTTTTTTTTTTCTGCCGATGGTCAACACAGTCAACCATCGAAAAGAAATCAATACAGATGTAACAAAAATAACCTCGTCTACATTCCCTTTCCGGTGATGTGTACACGCTCCGAAATACACCTGAACGCGCTGGAGTCGAAGTCTGTAGATTTAACCTCTAGAAACCTC
The DNA here is from genome assembly GCF_042767895.1 of Penaeus vannamei. Taxonomy (NCBI): domain Eukaryota; kingdom Metazoa; phylum Arthropoda; class Malacostraca; order Decapoda; family Penaeidae; genus Penaeus; species Penaeus vannamei. Next base: position 32,425,246 of record NC_091568.1, on the reverse strand, counting down.
AACAATCGATGGTTTCTGCCGTTTATCTCAAGTACAATATGTCACCGATTCTGTCAAAGAAGATCATTCCTGTTTATGGACACGTGAACAACACAGATTCTAGACGTGATGTCACTTTGTCATCGGTATTTCATTTTTTTTTTACCGCCTGTCTCGTGTTTTCAGAAATCAATAAACTGTTCTTAAAAGATTCAAAACACCCAATGAACTTTATTTTTATTTTGCTACCGCCTGTCAGAGGTTTTTAGAAATAAAATCCGTAAACCAAGGAATAAAATAATTGTGGCCTAAAGGTGATATTAAGGATATCGAGTACTGTTCTCCTTTAGGAAAAGGCGACCATGTAGTAATTAAACTAAAACAGTGTCTACTACAGGAAAAACATCGTAAGTAAGGAAAGAAAGGAGAAGTACGATTACCAGAAAGGTGATTATAGAAGCCTTAAAACATTTCTTTGGTGGCATAAACTGGGAAACACTTCTGGGCGATGAGAACCTTGATGTTCAATGTTAAGAATTTTGTGGTCTATAAAAAAGTAGACATTTTCATGCCAATACCTCTATAATGACACCGAGAACTTGTTCATGTGGAGTTGTATTTGGAAAAAAATAATTCAACACCAAGATATGCCACGTAGGCGGGTTCGGAGAAAGTGAAAATCGCCCACAATTCCACTATAGATTGAAACGTAATATTAAACACCGCCGACAGGAAAAAAGACCTTGGGGTAATCATAAACAGAAACCTAAGCCCAGACAATCATATAAATTAAAAAGTCCATTAAACGCTATGGCATTTCCAACATGAAGAGGGCATTCTTGTATATGGACGGATATGGTATAGATCATTACAGCAATCCTAAGACATTGCCTTGAGTATACTGCAGTGATATGGAATCCACAATTAAAAAAGGATATTGACAAACTGGAAAGAGTTCAAAGAGCGGCCACAAGATGCCACCTACTCTAAGAGATATGAGTTACGAAGATAGACTACAAAAATTGGGACTTACTACTTTGGAAGAAAAGGAAAGGGGGGCATGATTATGTTGTTCGACTATATTACATCAAGAGTGATTTTAGACAAAGAAGATTTGATAATCTGGAACACAAGAAAGGCGAGAGGACACAATAAAACGAGCCAATAAATATGTCAAAAAATTAGTTTCCCAAGCAGAACTACTGAAGCATGGAACAGTCTTATATATGAAAAAAAAAAAAACCTGTGCCAAAAATGTGCATCAATTCAAAAATTTATACGATAATCTAAAAAAAGCAGACGGGACCATTTGAGCTTAGTTCTCCCGTATTGAAACTACAAGGGAAGAACGACTAGTTAAGAACACGCACAAACGTACACGTACACGCACACGCACACACATACGTACACAAACGCACAAACACACACACACACACACACATACACACAAAAAATGTATCTTACTATTAATCGTCGCCAGCTTCTCCAGCTTCAAGATAGCCAAGTCTTCCTTTAAGGGGTCCATTCTGTACCACTTTCGCTGAAACACTTCGGCCACTGGAATGACCTGCGCCGTTTTAGCCTCGTCATCCACTTTATTGATGCCAAGTAGGACCTTATAATCCCTGAACATACTGATAACAGAAAAGAGAATTAGGAGAATAGATAGCTATTGTGACGAAGAAAGAAGAAAAAGGAGTAGTCAATATACTGTCAAGAGAAAAGAGGGAAAAGGGAAGTATATTGTCAAGAAGTGAAAGGAGAATAGATAGGTATTGTGACGAAAAAAGGAATAGCCAATATACTGTTAAAAGAGAAGAGGGAAAAGGGAACTATTTTATCAGGAAGTGAAAGGAGAACAGATAGCTATTGTGACGAAAAAAGTAGCAAATATATGATGTTGTATAGTTATGCTGAAACAGTCACCCACAATTAATACTACTGCAACAACCTGCTCATATGAATTACTCGACGCATAAGACTCAGCTCCACAAAGTAATTTTGATGACCCGAATTCAAATCTTGCAAATGTAAAACCGTGGATATTCCTTGTGCTTAGCCATTCATAAACCCTAAATAATTTGTTATCATTAATTCTAGGATCATCATCATCATCATCATCATTGCTGCTATTATTGTATTTATCGTCAAAATCATTATTATTATTGTCATTACCACAGTTTTCTCTAGTTTTTCATCGTCACTGCTCTTATTATCATAATTATTGTCATTACCACAGTATTCTCCAGGTTTTTATCGTCACTTCTCTTGTCATCATAATTATCATCATTACCACAGTATTCTCCAGGTTTTTATTGTCACTGCTCTTATTATCATAATTATTGTCATTACCACAGTATTCTCCTGGTTTTTATCGTCACGTCTCTTGTCATCATAATTATTGTCATTACCACAGTTTTCTCCAGGTCTTTATCGTCACTTCTCTTGTCATCATAATTATTGTCATTACCATAGTTTTCTCCAGGTTTTTATCGTCACTTCTCTTGTCATCATAATTATTGTCATTACCACAGTATTCTCCAGGTTTTTATCGTCACTTCTCTTGTCATCATAATCATTGTCATTACCACAGTTTTCTCCAGGTTTTTATCGTCACTTCTCTTGTCATCATAATTATTGTCATTACCACAGTATTCTCCAGGTTTTTATCGTCACTTCTCTTGTCATCATAATTATTGTCATTACCACAGTATTCTCCTGGTTTTTATCGTCACTTCTCTTGTCATCATAATTATTGTCATTACCACAGTTTTCTCCAGGTTTTTTATCGTCACTTCTCTAGTCATCATAATTATTGTCATTACCACAGTATTCTCCAGGTTTTTATCGTCACTTCTCTTGTCATCATAATTATTGTCATTACCACAGTATTCTCCAGGTTTTTATCGTCACTTCTCTTGTCATCATAATTATTGTCATTACCACAGTATTCTCCAGGTTTTTATCGTCACTTCTCTTGTCATCATAATTATTGTCATTACCACAGTATTCTCCAGGTTTTTATCGTCACTTCTCTTGTCATCATAATTATTGTCATTACCACAGTATTCTCTAGGTTTTTATCGTCACTTCTCTTGTCATCATAATTATTGTCATTACCACAGTATTCTCCAGGTTTTTATCGTCACTTCTCTTGTCATCATAATTACTGTCATTACCACAGTTTTCTCTAGAATGTGGATAGCGTTTATGTGCTATGATATTGGTGAAATGCTAGACCGATATAAATTGTCACACTGAATATTTGGTAACAATGCCTGGTAAAAGTGTTGGATACATGCACCCAGATTAAATTCAGGATTCTATATTTAGTAATGAAGAAAAGTACTTTAAAAATATGTTTAGGACTTCATAATTATGATTTATTTTTTGTTATGAAATATGTATATATGTATATATATATATATATATATATATATATATATATATATATATATATATATATATATATATATATATATATATATATGTATATGTATGTATGTATATATATATATATATATATATATATATATATATATATATATATGTATATGTATATATATCTATATTGTAAGGACACGAAAAAGGATTTTTTTTTAGTTTCAATTCCATTTGTTACAATAGATATTCTTTACTGTAACATACTGCCTGTTTTATTTTGTGTGTAAGGAATGGCCGGGGTGACCGTCCACTGGTAACGAGATTGCAAGACCAGCACGTTACCACTGCACTACACATCACACTGTCAGCACTTCTTCACATTGTCAGCACTTCTTCACACTGTCAGCACTTCTTCACACTGTCGGCACTTCTTCACACTGTCAGCACTTCTTCACATTGTCAGCACTTCTTGACACTGTCAGCACTTCTTGACACTGTCAGCACTTCTTCACATTGTCAGCACTTCTTCACACTGTCAGCACTTCTTCACACTGTCAGCACTTCTTCACATTGTCAGCACTTCTTGACACTGTCAGCACTTCTTCACATTGTCAGCACTTCTTCACACTGTCAGCACTTCTTCACATTGTCAGCACTTCTTCACACTGTCAGCACTTCTTCACATTGTCAGCACTTCTTCACATTGTCAGCACTTCTTCACACTGTCAGCACTTCTTCACATTGTCAGCACTTCTTCACATTGTCAGCACTTCTTCACATTGTCATTACTTCTTGACACTGTCACCACTTCTTGACACTGTCATCACTTTTAGACACTGTCAGCACTTCTTGACACTGTCAGCACTTCTGCACATTGTCAGCACTTCTTGACACTGTCAGCACTTCTTCACATTGTCAGCACTTCACACTGTCAGCACTTCTTCACATTGTCAGCACTTCTTGACACTGTCAGCACTTCTTGACACTGTCAGCACTTCTTGACATTATCAGCACTTCTTGACACTGTCAGCACTTCTTGACATTGTCAGCACTTCTTCACACTGTCAGCACTTCTTCACATTGTCAGCACTTCTTGATACTGTCAGCACTTCTTGACACTGTCATCACTTCTTCACATTGTCAGCACTTCTTCACACTGTCAGCACTTCTTTACATTGTCAGCACTTCTTCACACTGTCAACACTTCTTCATTGTCAGCACTTCTTCACACTGTCAACACTTCTTCACATTGTCAGCACTTCTTCACATTGTCAGCACTTCTTCACACTGTCAGCACTTCTTTACATTGTCAGCACTTCTTCACACTGTCAACACTTCTTCATTGTCAGCACTTCTTCACACTGTCAACACTTCTTCATTGTCAGCACTTCTTGACACTGTCAGCACTTCTTGATACTGTCAGCACTTCTTAACACTGTCAGCACTTCTTCACACTGTCAACACTTCTTCATTGTCAGCACTTCTTGACACTGTCAGCACTTCTTCACATTGTCAGCACTTCTTCACACTGTCAGCACTTCTTCACACTGTCAGCACTTCTTTACATTGTCAGCACTTCTTCACACTGTCAACACTTCTTCATTGTCAGCACTTCTTCACACTGTCAACACTTCTTCATTGTCAGCACTTCTTGACACTGTCAGCACTTCTTGATACTGTCAGCACTTCTTAACACTGTCAGCACTTCTTCACACTGTCAACACTTCTTCATTGTCAGCACTTCTTGACACTGTCAGCACTTCTTCACATTGTCAGCACTTCTTCACACTGTCAGCACTTCTTCACACTGTCAGCACTTCTTCACATTGTCAGCACTTCTTCACACTGTCAACACTTCTTCATTGTCAGCACTTCTTGACACTGTCAGCACTTCTTAACACTGTCAGCACTTCTTCACATTGTCAGCACTTCTTCACATTGTCAGCACTTCTTCACATTGTCAGCACTTCTTCACACTGTCAGCACTTCTTCACATTGTCAGCACTTCTTCACATCATGGGCAATTGTAAATTTGTTTTGAAAAGGTGAATATTATCAAGAATAGTGTAGAAGGATAGGTCTTGAAAGAAAGAAAAAATCTAACTTGTATTATAAGCTGAAGGAAGAAATGGCCTACGGGTTTGGAAAGAGCAAGAAGGGTGCTTAAAATCGTTATTATCATTATTATTATTTTCGCGATCATTATCATCATTACCCTTGTTAATTATATTATCATGATTACTGTGACCATTATCATCTTAATCATATTATCACTATTATCTCTATTATCATTATGGACATTCTCTTCCCCTCAATCATCATTATCACCATCATTCCCCTCAATCATCATTATCACCATCATTCCCCTCAGTCATCATTATCACCATCATTCCCCTCCATCATGATCATCACCATCATTCCCCTTAATCATCATTATCACCATCATTCCCCTCAGTCATCATTATCACCATCATTCCCCTCCATCATGATCATCACCATCATTCCCCTTAATCATCATTATCACCATCATTCCCCTCAGTCATCATTATCACCATCATTCCCCTCAGTCATCATTATCACCATCATTCCCATCAATCATCATTATCACCATCATTCCCCTTAATCATCATTATCACCATCATTCCCCTCAGTCATCATTATCACCATCATTCCCCTCCATCATGATCATCACCATCATTCCCCTCAGTCATCATTATCACCATCATTCCCCTCCATCATGATCATCACCATCATTCCCCTCCATCATGATCATCACCATCATTCCCCTTAATCATCATTATCACCATCATTCCCCTCAATCATCATTACCACCAATATTTCCATCAATCATCACCATCATCAAGTAACCATTACCTCACCTGTCCACACAATGAGCAGCTGTTAACGCGAACCGGTCGTGTATGAGGGTGGCGGAGCAGAAGTACGACCGGCCCCGAATGAGGACGCCCATGAACCCGTACTTGAATGGGGGTGGGTCGAACCCTCCCATCAGGCGCGAATCTAGAAGGAGGAGGGGGTGGGGGGAGAAAAGGGGTCAAAGGGCGTTGGTTTTTTTAAGGTGTGTCTCTTTTTTTTTTTTGCGCGCGTGTATGTGTGTGCGTATTTGTTTGTTTGTTTTGCGTGTGTGTGTATGTGTGCGTGTTTGTTTGTTTGTTTTGCGTGTGTGTGTATGTGTGCGTGTTTGTTTGTTTGTGTTTGTGTGTGTGTGTGTGTGTGTGTGTGTGTGTGTGTGTGTGTGTGTGTGTGTGTGTGTGTGTGTGTGTGTGTGTGTGTGTGTGCGCGCGCAGGTCGAAACTAACCTGGAAGAGGCGGCGGAGGAGGTCCTACAGGATCGAATTCGAGAAGAGAATTTGTGGACGAACTGTTTGTATCGGGATCATCCTGGAAAATAAATGAACTGACACCAATACAAAAAGATTGCGAATATATCATGTAACCTGCGATGGGATGCTGTAATACTACTACTACTAATAATATGTTTTCTATAATCAAAAGCAGTTTAAATTATTTAAGGACGACAATGGTTTGCTTTACTCTGGATGTGTGAAGTGCCATTAGTATATAAAACATGTATAAAGACCATATATATAATTCACAAATATATGTCGCCTCTTTTGTACAGCATCACTTTCATAACTTTTTATTGCACATATGACGTGGCACCGTGTTTTGATTTCTGACTCGCGCATGCGCATGTCACGCGTCGTTAGAGGTCCCGTGCAAGCTGGCCGGGAAGGACGCATCCCTACTCGATAGCGCCGAATAAACCCAGTTAAAAGAACCTACTGTGTTTACTTCCACTTTCATATGTACAAGTGTTTGGAAGACATACTTACCTCGCGTTTTTTTTAAATGGATAGCAGTTGATAGGATAAATTGTTTAATTTGGTTTAAAACTGTAATTTAATTTAATTTATAATCTCGAAAGCTAGTACAGAACTTTATAAGGTGATGTTTCCGTCCCCTACGCTGCTCAGCAGATTTTACCTATCTATTCATTTCTTTGTTCTATTTTTATTTTATCTTATCTATTACCTACGCCAAGAAGGTTACGTATTTTGGTAGCGTGGGTTAGTCAGTTTGTCTGCTTGTTAATTTGTCCGTTGGTTATGATAACAAAAAGTTATGAATAGATTTGTATGATTTTTTTATTAGTGTATCTTACCCTAACTTACATACTAAATTATAATCATTACCTTTATTACCTCCACTAAGGTTATGTTTACGGTCGTCATCACTACATTTAAGAAAAGAGGTGAGGTTAATGTAATTCTTATGCGCTCTAGCTTTGTTATTCATCCAATTGATTTTATCATTTTCACTATATTATTGTTTTGAGAAATGATTTGTTCGATGCATTATGGCTTAAGAAACCTGTCATCAGACTTTTCCGTCGTAACCCCAGAGCCCAAGATCATTAGGGGGAAGGCTAGATCAGTAGCAACTCGAGGTGTCATGGCGTCTGATTCTGATTTTGGAAAAAGCACATTCTGATGACGTCACAAAAGTTACGGATGCTTTGTGAATATTGTCGATCATTTTGCCAGTTTTCAAAAATGATGAAAAATAATTATTTTAATGGTTATATCAAAACAGCCCTGTGGGACGCCATGGCACCTTGAGTTACTACTGATCTAGCCTTCCTCAAATCATTAGGCTCGGGGAGCTGCTACGGTGTTAAAATTAATATTCCGGAAGGAGGATTCTTGTAACTCGAAATACTCCCTGATGAATTTTCTGTCACTGAGCAAGCACAAAAGATCCACAAAGCCACACGATAATGACTCCGCGGCCAACCACGAAGGCAGTCGTAATAAAGATTATATAAGATATTTCAGGGTGCAGAAAGTTTGTGTTAAAGGGGCTGACACGTATTGGATGATAAAAAACATCACATCCTCAGAATTTCTAATAATCTACGGGAAATCTGGTCAAATGTCCAACATTCCGCTATAAACCAATCAAAATTTCTAACATTCTGACTACTTGAAATTTCCTTGAATCGAAAGCCGCTGAAAATGTCTGACAATGCTGATAACCTTTCTCGCCTTCATGTTTACTGCCACTGATATTTCCTGACATTTTTGCGAAACTCTTGACTTCAGTGATCGTTTGAGAAAGAATATGATATCATTAAATTTCGATAACCAAGATTTCTGATGCATTTATAAAAGCATCCGCACGGTATAAAACAAGATGATGCTTCCAGTATTTGCACATACAGATAGAAAAACACGACAAACTAAAGACACCATGCATCAATGTGGTAATTCATTGGAATTTTATATCTTTGGTTTGCCGATTTGAAAAATGT
>NC_091568.1:32401548-32404048 GCF_042767895.1 Penaeus vannamei | reverse complement strand
AGAGGGAGAGAGAGAGAGAGAGAGAGAGAGAGAGAGAGAGAGAGAGAGAGAGAGAGAGAGAGAGAGAGAGAGAGAGAGAGAGAGAGAGAGAGAGAGAGAGTGAGTGTGTGAGTGAGTGTGCGAGTGAGAGTGAGAGAGAGAGAAATTTGTGTGAAAGGGTTATTATTAGTATTTTCTAGTTTATATTTGAATGCTTATACTATTAAAAGATGTCAAACTTTGTACCTTTTGCTGCTGCTACTACGAAATAACCTTCCATTTCATGAGATCTAGTTGTCTCTAATTTGCTATTATTGCTCTCTGCGGGTATCTGTTTATGTCCATTATCTAAGTTTATCTTTCTTACTCTTCGATTGTTGATTCATATCTTTGCAAAACATCAGAATTTAACAGCAAAAGCATAGAGGTTACGTATTATGCTTATAATACAAAATACTGGACACCTACACCGTGTTTTGCACCGACGACGCATTTAAAGTAAAACGCAGGCATCATCCGCTGTCGCTGTGTTTGTTCAAAAGTGCCATTGTTGCTACTGATCATTCCATGTGAAGGTGCAAGGAACCATTTAAAGAAAGGCTCTTATCCATCGAAATGATTAAAGTTATTGAAGTTATCTAGTACGTAAAAATACCCTTTGGCTCTCACCAGTAGATTAATCACTTAAAAGTGCGTTGATTAGCCCTCCCTCAGTGTTTGATGATTGGTTCCAAGACCACCAGCACCCTCAAAGACCAAATCCGCGCCCACGACCCCCCTGGAGAGCCCCCCAGGGACGCCCTACGCCAAAAGGGCGTGAGCGGCCGCCCTCCGGTTTGAAGGCTGGCGCCGCGGCCTCGGCCTCGCGGCGCCTCGCTCGCACCGCCATATTGGCCGTTTGTTATGATGTTGGGCGAGGAAGTCGTCAGCGATTAGGGACTAGAATTCAGGATGGCAGTCGACTTCTGCGACTATTTTTGGGTAGGATGACTTCGAGAGAGTTGGTTCACGCCGTTGGCAGAATGGCATGAGTAGTGAGAGCGCGAGTGAGTGACAGTTGAAGGAAATTGGTGAGGTCGAGCGGTGAGCTGGTCAGCTGATCCACCCACCAGCTCTTGACACGGCTCTGGGAGGATCTCTGGCCTCGGCGGCTCTTATCGCCTTATCTGCGACAATGGTCCTAGCGGTCGCGACGGCGGCAGGAGCAGGCTTTGCGGGCAAGGGCAATGGCAAGGGGAAATGACACTTGGTTCCGGGCGGCGAGGGAGGCGTTGCTCGGCTGCCCTGCCACCTGGGCCAGGGCTCGAGAGCAGCCTGGGGGAGGCGAGGGTCCAGGAAAGGGGCAGATCGTGCCTGCAAAGCCAGGTCGTGCATGCTAGGGCAATGGACGTGCTCAGGTTACTCTGTCTGAAGCAGGGTGAGGGGTGCATTGAATGTCAATCCTCTCAGAAGTTGAGGAACCAATTGCATAGATTTTACAGGGAGGATAAACACTTCAAGTTTTGTTTAGGACAAAAGAATGTATAATTTCAGTATCAGAGTTATAAAGTAATAGCTACAAAATTATTGGGCAAATTTTAAAGAATGTTCAAACCAAATTGTAAAACAAAAATGCTTGCAGTGATACCAGTCTTGAGTCGCAGCCATGATCATTGTTGCTTGCACCCAATTTTCTTTCTCGTAGATATTTGAATTCTAACATAACTTACACAATAAAACAAAACAAAGTCCAAATATAATAAACATGAATATCAATTACCTATTTATTGTTAGTTTAGGACATTGTTATTAAAAGTAAAAACCTGTCACTATTGCTTGCACAATGAATATCCTTTGCTCACAGGCCTTAGCCCTTGCCCATTGTTTGCAATAATGTGTCAGGAAAAAGCATTTTCCAACCGGGCTTTCAAATTTATGACATTTCTGTTGTACATTGATATTAAAGAATTTATTCGATATGTAACCAATTCGAGCTCGAGTTACATCCAAAAGCTAGTCATAACTGTTATTTTATCTTGCCCATTATGTTCAGGGCTCTTGGGCATTGATGCTTATGAAAATTTACATAATTTACAGCGACTCATTTTGTCTCTGATGTCAGTTGTTGTTAGCGAAATTTTGTCTCTTGATAAAAGATTGCTGAGTTTGGGGTTTTGGTTTGGTTTTGTAAACTTTCCTAAGAACATGTTATCAAATAAGGAGTTGGTCCCAAATTACTCTTGCAAAAATATGTATGTAGGTTGATTGTTGGCGTTTTTGCAGACGACAGCAATTGCGTGGCTTTACCAAGTGGGTTATCTGTAATATGAAGTGCTAGGTTAATCTTTTTGGTATGGATACACTGAGGTACGGGAAATTGAAGATGATATTCTCGTAGAGGACAAAAAGTTGTAGTTGTTGGTATGAGAAATATTCGATAACACCACAAAAAAAAGGAGAGAGATTGCGGAAAGTGGCACTCGCAGCTGAAGTTCACTTGGTTCCCCCAAGTTTCAGCTCTATTTTGCCTTGCATATGAGGA
>NC_091568.1:32386548-32391548 GCF_042767895.1 Penaeus vannamei | reverse complement strand
TACACCGTGACCTTCTCAGCCAGTACTCTCAGTTCTCAGTGGAAAAACTGCTTGACCAGTTTGCGCTTTCAAAACATACAGGATTAGAAAAACCATGTGAGTAAGAATGGAGCCCCTGTTTTACATTATATTTAGTCTACCATGATAAAATCATGATAAGTTATGAACCACTGGAGGATATATTAAAACTCCCATGAATTGTTTTTATATAAATTTCATGAAATAGGCATAACAAGTATGTTAGTTTGTAATGTGTATCTTTCCTGCACTCGAGGTAATTTTTTTAAAGATAAGCAAGCTTTTCCCTTATTTTGTGAGGTTAGCCAGACTTGTAGGTTAGACCTATTAAGAAAAAGTTATGTGTATATAAGATAGATATATAGATAGATAGTTTGATAGATAGTTTAATAAATAGATATATAAACAACGCTTATGATACTAGGACTACCCTACTTGTATTTCTGTACTATTCATCATCACAGAGAGAAAAGGATAATTAAATTTGATCACATGCCATATATGTTTACATACAGACATTGGAGACAGATTTCCTAGTTAACTCTCTCCGAAATAGGCTTGTTTTCTTGTAAGTGCTCTGTTGAAGCACCGTCATTAGTATTCCCTTGTATGATATTGGATTGTACTAAAAAAAATAATTGATGATAAAAACACGAGAGATGATTTAACTTACTATTACTTACATTGCAAGGTGAATTCTTATCCTTTCGTGTATTTTGTCTCCTCTGGAGAACTGATGTTGATTTTTAACACTGTCTCTGCTTGCTTCAGTTGACATTTATCCTTGTTTGTCACTGTCACTCCTCAGTTTTATTTATTTGTAGTTCTTAATCACTGCAGTAATCAATCATTCTGTCTGGTCCATTATATGCATTGTTTCAATATTGTGGTTAGTACTGAATTTTGGCATGAGAGCCACATAAGTGCCCTTCTCTCTCATGACCCATCTGATCCAGCACTTGTGCCTGCTAGTTACAAGACCTCAAGATTATTTTTCTTATTTCACAATGCCAGAGGGTTCCTAATGCCTTGTAAAGCCAAAAGGCCTAACCCCACCATAATCTCAATACCGTAGTCAGCAGCTTTAAAGGAATGTGGAGTTCCTCTGAACTACTATTCCACCTATCGCACAACCAGTGAAAAAGCAATACAATGTTGTTTAAGTGTTCACTTTAGTTCAGGATTACTTTTTCAAATCTCAATTCTTTTGTTTGGCTGATAACTATTCGTGTTCAACTTCAGTCCTTCAACTCCTTTGTCAGTAATTTGACTTTATTGAATGATTTAGTTTTTCTTTTTTTGCTTTAGTAGACAGTATCATTGTGCTCTTCCTCAAATGTCAAGAGTATATATATACATGGACTTTCCACTGTGGTTTTGTTTTATTAATATTAATTTATATATATTGGTAAATACTTAGTCACCAAGAAGTTAACATATATACTGGAGACCAATAAGTAAATGTTTATCAGACTAGGATTTTGTTATATCATACTTGAGGCAGGTATTTTTACAGTCAAGTTTTGGTATACATCTTAAAGCAGTGGTTTCTAACCTTTTTCATTCTGTGGCACCCAATCAGTATATGACAATATCCATGGCCCTGTTCACTGACTTGTCTTTTCAGATTCAGTTATTGATAGTTATGAATAGGGTAATGATGTCAGTAGCTATAGGACAAGAACACTTTATGGAAAGATTGTGATTTATTAACATGTGAGAGATTATTATCTGTAGATACTGTAGTTAAGATAGAATTCAGTTTAATTCAACATCATTTACATATTGCTCTATGGCCCCCCAGAAAGTATTCTGTTGCCTGAAGATTGGGAATCCCTGTCATAAAGGATATGGTGTGGTATAGAGAGAAGGGAGAATGCCTCTTGGTACTCTATTCTAGATATACTCGTATGTCTTTTTTTTTGTACATCTACATATAACAAGACTACATTTTTTTTGTTTTCTTTATCCTACAGATGTGATGGTTTTTGAAGATGCTGGGTCTCTAGGATCAGCTGTTTCAGGACAGCAGTCGCCCGAACCTGCTGATCAGTCCAAATCCTCAGCAGAAGATGCAGGGGTTGGCGGGGGAAGCTCCAGTGGTGGCGTCCTAGCTGGAGGTACTGTGGTTGTCACAAAGTCGGGTAGGAAAGAAACTGGTAAAAAGTTTTTAAGGGAGCGTGCTTCCATGTTTTCTATGTCCAGGGTTACCCTAAGGTCTCCCTCAGTGACCACAGCAGGAAGTGGTGGAGGTGGGGGGCAAGGGGGGGATAACAGCAGGGTCACGGTCAGTCCTCCCTCCACACCCACCAACATCACACAGGATCCCAGTCACTCTCCAGAAATTAAAACAGCTGGGGCTTCCGTGTGCACACCTCCCACAAGAGGTAGCAACAACTCTAGCACTAGCAACAGCAAACCGTCCCGTCGCACCACCTCTCTCCTCAACCTCTTTGTGGCGTCCACTTCTTTCACTGGTATGTGGTTGTTCCGTGTGCTCTGTGTTACTGGCTCTGTGGCAATATGTAGTGTTTTAATTCTTCTTTTCTCTTTCAGGTAGTTTTTCACATGCTATCACATGATCACCTGAATATAATGAGCTTTGTAGAATGCTTTTCTGATTCATTTTGTGATTTGTATTTCCCCCTACAGGATTTTTGTTTTTTAGGCAGAGGATGTAGATTCCTTTCTATAACAATAAATGGCAGTGTTAGTCCTATACATTGGAATGTCTCAATATAGTCTAAGATAGCAGGTAATTGGGCTATAAAATAGACATGATAACATGTTTAAGAATCTGCAGACTGTATACAGAATAAAGATTGCTATTGTAATATGACTAACTCAGTTGACCAGGGAAGTGATTTTTGCATAAATAAAGGGAATGCAGCTACTTCATAATTAAATACATGCAGTGTAATGCAAGAAGGTTAGATATTATTATTGCTTACATGTGAGGTTACCCCTGTTAGTGCATGGCATATTGAAGCAAAAGAAATATCTGGATGACTAAATTGCCAGAAACATAAATGATTTACAAAAATCTCTTCTCTGTTAAAACTTGTTTTAAAGTATGGCTCTTAAGTTAGAAGATGATATAGTCAAGATGGGATCACTGGTATTTGGGGTATTTGAGACCAATTGAGTTACTAATTAGCCAAAATAATGTAAATGATATCTGTATAGATTTCAATAGAAAACCTGGTAAGAGGTGATTTTGCTTTGGTGCTTACCATTCTAAAGCCCTTACTGAAAGCACCTGCCGAGTACAGACTCATTGCTTGAAAGATAAGTATTGGCCAATCTGAAACAAATGGGAACGTTAGCTGGAGCCTCTGCTGCAACTTAGTTTGAACTATGAATAACTGATTGAGATAATTAGAGATGAAGTTCAGTTTGGATGAGAAACGACAAACTTTGGGAATTGATTGCATAAGTTCTTAGTTTGGGTTTGATTTTAAAAAGTTTATGATCTATTGAAATAAGGTGAAATTCATCACATGGTTCTGAAGTATATGAAGCATACAGGCAAATGAGAGCCTTGATTTACTGTGGGTATAACTGGCGCTGTTTATTTTTTGAATATATATCATATATTCTTAAGTTTAAAGCTGATTATATACTTTATGTATTTTGCTTTTTGTAAAGGTATCTGTTTAACCGTTCTTGTCATTTTTTTCAAGTTATTTGTCATTTTAGTATTTTATGTATCTGTTTACTTTCAATTTTTTTTAGAAAGATGTGTCATTGTTACAGTTTGGGCCAATCCTTTAGTAGCCATGTTAGTTTAGGTAAATTCTCTACAGGATGGGAAAGCATTGTAATGTTAATGTTAGTAATGGTTTAGAATGATTAATTGTTACCCAAGAAGATTTGACTGAAGCTAGTGTGACTAATGTTTGTCTCTGTATGGGTTAATATGACCTTCCAGGTCGAAGTGAACGTGAGTGGTCTGCTCCCCCCAGCTGTAATTCAGGTGGGGGGGAAGGTAGCCAGGATGGGGATGGGGGTGAGAGGGTCACCGAGAGCCTCCCCCCTTCCCCAGCCAAGGCTCCCCCTGCACGTGTTACCAGTGCCCCCACCAGCCCTACTGCAGCGGACGATCCAAGCCTGGCCCGCAGTGTATTCCGCTCCTCAAAGTGTAGGGTTAACCTGCCTCTTTGTGCTATATCTTTGCTCTTATTAGTGGTCTTTTTAGACCTTGTGATTGATGATTGCTTGTAGGAAAGTCTAGGTAATTGGGACTATGTATTCACATCACTTGTCTGTATGAATGGCACAAAAAAAAATTGGAATAGCTTTGATAAAACTTTTGATTGGTTGACAGTATTGATTAATTTTACAATGATGAGATCCTATGCCATTGCCTGAAACAATCATCTATCACAAGTTCATAATAAAATGTTTGTGGTTATTGATGGCTCTTCTACATAGTTTTGTTCATTACTGTGAACAGTGATAAACAAAAACTCCTGATAATTCATCAATGGCAAATAAGTATACAGTAGTAAGTTGTGATAATAGAAATTCTATAAAGGCCATCAATTGATCACATGTAATATAGTCGTCCCACCTTAGATGCAGTGTTG
Organism: Penaeus vannamei; assembly: GCF_042767895.1. Lineage (NCBI taxonomy): Eukaryota > Metazoa > Arthropoda > Malacostraca > Decapoda > Penaeidae > Penaeus > Penaeus vannamei. The sequence continues at coordinate 32,386,941 of NC_091568.1, read as the reverse complement.
GGAGGTGATAAAATTTTCATTACATTTTTTCTATCATCAGATAAGGTTATGATATGCTGAACTTCATATATTAATGGTCTTCATCGAATTGTCTGAAAATTTTATCATTTTGATTAGACTTTTTTGTTATGCTTTCTTGCTTTTAAAGGGTGCCTTGGTGGAGGTAAATGTTTAATACAATGGTAAAGCCTTTGCTGTAGTTTCTGATATGTATAACTGACATTTTATTCACACTTCCAGAATAGCAGGGACACAAACTTAACTAAATCAACTTGGTGGTTTGCTTAGTGGATGCAGTGCATATATACCCTATGTGTGTAAAAATTTTGGGGGACCTCCAGCACTATTGGCTGTCTGAAGCTTTGTGACTTTCATTCTTCATGTAGTCAGACC
>NC_091568.1:32369048-32371548 GCF_042767895.1 Penaeus vannamei | reverse complement strand
TAAATTTTGGCGGGGGGGGGGGTTAGGGGATGAAGGAGGGTTAATAATTTGATTTTAGGTGAATATTTTTGGTAGCCAGGATGACGCACAGTGGGACAAGTCAGGAAACCATCTGTAAGGAAGTGGCGACAAAAACAAACTGAAGGAGACTGAAAGCAGAAGAATGAGTAACGTAATATTTTTTATTATTATTATTATTATCATTATCATCAGTATCATTATTATTATTATTATTATTATTATTATTGTTATTATTATTGCTATTGCTAATGTAATTTACTATTATTACTATTATTGGTGTTGTTGTTGTTGTTCTTATTAATCTTAGTGTTGGTGTTGGTGTTTTTATTAATATTTGTTACTGAAAATGATTACGATTGATAATTTTTATTATAGTAATTATTATAATTATGATTATAATAATCATTATTTGTTTATTATAATTATTATCATTGATATTTTATTATTTCATTACATTACATTATTTTTACTATTATGATCATTGTTATGTCATTTTCATCATTATTGTTATAATTATTATTATTATTATTATTATTATTATTATTATTATTATTATTATTGTTGTTGTTGTTGTTATTATTACTTTTATTATTATTATTATTATTATTATTATTATTATTATTATTATTATTATTATTATTATTGTTATTATTTTTATTATTATCATTATTATCATTATTATTATTGTTATTATTATCATTATTGTTGTTATTGTTATTATTATTATTGTTATTATTATTATTATTATTATTATTATTATTATTATTATTGTTGTTGTTGTTGTTGTTGTTATTTTTTGTGCTATTTTTGTTGTGAATATTAACCCAGTGCCGATGGGTAAAAATGTTTGGCAAGTGGACATAAGAACGGGATTGTTGGCGCGCATCGGCAGTTTCCCCTGTTTGCGCCTGGCTCAATCGGTAGTTTGCGAGCGACATTTGGCATCTAAAAGCTTTTACTTTGCTATAATTTTTATAAATACTATAATTTTGAAGGTTCACCTTCATTATAGGTGCCATTGCCTAAAATCTTTACCATATAAATGAAGCCGATACTATTGGAGAAAAACAAACTCCGTCTGACGAGCCAGTGGCGAGGGAATAGGTATGATACGATGCCATCTGTTTTTCGGTCTACAACAGCCATGGCATGTACATATATGCCACCCGTCGGCTATGAGTTAATTACTTCTTTGTAGAAATGTCACAAAACGAGTCTTTCGATATGCTCAAGACTACTTTGTTTATTGAATGTTCTCATTGCAGTATTTAAGAGTATTGAGGTAATATTTTTCTTTAGTAGTTCTATGGATATATGCTTTGGTCTCTTATGCTTTACTACCCTTAGAATTTTCACAAGAAAGTGGTGGTGTTACATAGATTTCTTTTTTCTCTCTTCTTGTAAAGGAATTTTTTTCTTTGTTTTTTTACCTTTATATGATGATTTATGTTATTTGTGTTATTTGATCCCTCGTTTTATACTCTTTCCTTCTATTTTTCGGACTTCTTGCTGAAAGAGCTAGAAAACCAAATGGGTAATTACAGGTAGACAGAACAAGAATCTCTTCTACAGAATTGTTTTGGAATCATTACATTCATGAGAATTTATAAAATTGCGGATATTATATGCTTTTCTCGTCATGCATGACCCACATTAGTTATATTCACAGATCGGTTCCTAATCCTATATATTGCTAGTTATATTGAGTCCATAATCAAGTTATAGCTGATGATAGGTTCAAGTAATGTAGTAGAGTGATGTTATGCATGGGATTGGTAATAAACAGTGCAGTGATTGAATTATTGGTGTTCTTTTTTTATAATGGTGCTTACTGCAGATTTTGTTCAGTACTTTTTTCTTGCAGATCTTTTTGTTAATGTGAAATAAGTAAACATTGATACATAATAGGTGCTTAGATAAGGAAATTGTCAAATTATATTGATAAGTGTTTGAAAGTAAAGATTTGCCCTTTTCATGTAGACCTTGTATTTATAGGTATAAGAACCGATAGTTTATGTGTATGTTTTTGTAATTTAATTCTGAATATGGGTCTTTATTATGACATGAATAACACAAAGAAAAGACCCGTACATTTTAGAGACAAATTCCTGTAGGTCATATATCTCCACAGCAGGTATATTGAAAAACAAAATAAAACAAAGAGGCTTGTGTATGCCATTGGGCTACATATTTTTTCCATCCTTGATACAGCGGCATTATGTATAACAAATGGATTTTTGTGTCTCCTTTGGTTTCATTCTTTCCTGTGTTTTGTCATGAGGAAGAATGAAACTTAGTGAATATTGTAGCTTATAATGCAAGCAGAGCCAGTGCTTAGCTGCAAAGGAGTCAATTACTAGATTGTGTGACCTCACCTTTCCTTGAAGTAGCAGGAAAGTGTTTTTTGTTTTTTGTTTTACTAATGCTATCAATATTGACACTGTTATTTTTGTATAAATATTATAATTACTGTATTGTT
>NC_091568.1:32355251-32362751 GCF_042767895.1 Penaeus vannamei | reverse complement strand
AGATCCATGTTGAGATCAAGCCAATAAGCAATGGTAATACCCCAATGTCAGCTAGTGTTGACGAACTAAGAGCTACAATCGAAGGAATGTCATTATCACCCATGCCATTTGCCTCGGTAAGAGTTTACATTGTTTTTATATCAATGGTTTATTAAATTCCTATGTGTATTAGTATATGCTTACAGTGAGAATAAGAGGATTTACACTACATCATGAGAGAGTGAGTGAGTGAGTGAGTGAGTGAGTTGAGTGAGTGTCTGTATAATGCGTTACACAATAACAACAGGGGAATTGCGTTTGGGTGCATTGTTTTGTTTAAGAATAAAGGTTTACTAGATGGATTTCTATGTATGAACAGATATTCAGACTTGCACACTCACACATGTACCCTCTAATGCACCAACTGACTTCCTCGCTTTCATATCTTAACCCCTTGGATCAGGTTACTTCAGGGCAATAACAAGGACCAAATTATGGGATTTAGGTTGTCGTGAGCAGCTGTCGTGCTGGGTACATGGCTTGTAGGCGGTGTGTAGTGATGAGATGCTATGCCTTCCCTTTACAATGTTATTATCTCTTTTTATGCATAAGCAATTTTTAACATTTTTGCCATTTTTCAAGGTCCATATTTGTCATTTGATTTGCTTTATCCAGATGGTAATATTTTCCTTGCACAGACTCCATATCAAACCACTAGGTAGTAAAAAACTCATTTCAAGAGAGATAAAAGTATGTAAAATTTTGTTACTTGTGTCATCTCAAATTTTGTAATATTCAATTTTCTGTAATACAACCTCTGCCGCCAGTCATGGTCAGTAGTAGAATTCCTTCCTTTAACCAGAAATCTTCCATTCATGGCCTATGAATATAATGGGAATAATACATAAACCTGTTTCTAAACACCAAATTAGTCAATGCAAACTCCAAGAGGTTAGTACACTCGTAGTGAGTCTTTAGTGTCACTCCAGCCTTCAGCTGAAAAGCTCACAATAGCAAGATCGGGTCACCTGGCCCACAGCCAGATTTTCCCATGACTGCATTTTCGCGTCACCCACCCCTCATACCAAATTTTTTTCATGACGTGATGGTTACTTTATCTGGATTGAAGGGATTAAAAAATCAACCCCCTGGATCCAGTTGCAATGGTTACGTAAGTGGCCAGCATCCCGGGCATTTGGTGTGTAGGTCAGGTGTGCACAAACACCCATGAGCAGTGACAAGACTCAGTACCTCCCCTTTGAGAAGTTATTTTCTGAAAACTTTTTTTAGTTTCATCGCCATTTTCCAATGTCCATATTTGTCTTTTGATTTGCTATATCCAGATGGTAATTACTTATTTTCCTTGCACAGACTCCATATCATCTCTCTATGTAGTAAATAGCTCAATGACGCTTTGTTCACGTCACCCGTGTAATTGCCTGAGTTTTTCCTTGACGTGATTGCAACCTCATCCGGATCCAGGGGGTTAAAGGTTATGACAAAATTTATGTTTCTGTGAATATTGGTGAAAATACATTATGGATATTGAATTATGAACAAAGAAACGGAATTGATGTATGGATAAACTACAGGAATTTAAAGTGCAGATATGTTACGGGCAGATTATATATGATGGGCAATTATTAATGTTTGGTGACATAGTGAATCAACCACATTTATCAATATAAACTAAGTTACACTGCCGTCCAAGTCTTGTTGCTCTGTTCAGTTTGAATAGGACTTGTTGCATACTAGCAAGGTTACTTGGAAGTTGCTTTAATAATATTCTCAAAAAAATATTATATTGATCAGAATGCAGTAAAGCCACTACTTGGTCAGAAATCGGTGGCTTCTTTATTTATTGAGATTAAGGTTGTTAGTGCAACCATTTACAAAGTGTTTCATCTAATTTTACTTTAAGTCCAGGAGCTGAAAATGATGAATATACTTATTGCACACCAACTTGACTGACTGAGAAACAACTTCTTTTGTGTGCTTCTTGAAGTAATTTAGATTTATTCACATTGCAGATGGTCAATATGTTTATCCCAATAAGGAAGTTAAAAAAGAAGAGTAGAGCTCTTAGATTTCAAATCTGCAGCTGCCTACTCATTATTAATCAATGATGCATATATTTTTTGCTATAGCCTCTGTGTTTAGGAAACTGTGGATCTTGATTTGTATTACACAATGTCTCAGTACTGCAGTACTCTTGTTAATCATTTGTTGGACTTTTGATTTTGTAATAGATTGCGATACTAGAACACATTCTATACTTGCTTACCATGTGATTTACACTGAAGAAAGGAGAAGTATCATTGTTTTATAGGAGAAAATCAAGACTTTATCTAGATTATTTATGATATATTCCTATGTACTCAATAGCCATTTCATTGGCTTGTATCAGTTTTGTAGTAGATTCAGAAATTAGTATAAAGCTTATACTTTTTATTTTGGTTATATCACATATTTAAAGGGAAAGCAAAGAAGTTGCTTTGTTCTTAACAACATAGAAGGAAGAAAACCTTGCTCACATTGTAATTGCAACTGGGTTTGTGGAGCATTGCTGGAAATGATATTGATTTTTCTTTTTTGGGGGGAGATGGCCAATTAAATTGTTCCCCTTGCAACAGCATGTATATAAAGAATATGCGATGCTATTCAGTCATCTAGAATCTATTGGCAGTATGTATGATTATATATTACATACATATAGGTATGATTTGATCTGTGACAAATATTTCAGTGATTTAAATTGATTTACAAAGTCATGGCAAGAATAGATATCTCCTAGCATTTGGCTTCAGCATCACTGTGATAAGATTAGGTGCTGCCTGGCATTTGGCTCTCTATTATGGTGAGAATAGACATCAGTTGTGTCATTGGGGTAATGTGTATTTTTTTTATTGTATGTATAAATTAGTTTACAAATCTTAGTTTAAATTTGAAACCAGGTATTTTAGTTCCTTGAAAAAGTTGCTTTGGACTTAACTTTTAGACAATTATTTTAGAAGAAGAAGAGGGATGTTCTGACATCACTTGTCTCCAACTAACATGTGATATATTCAGTAGAATATTTTCAGATATTGTAGTCTCGTCTGTGATACTTACTTATTGGTATTGTAGATGAATATTAAACCCCTGGATCTGGTTGCAATGAGTTATGTAAGTGGCCAGCATCCTGGGCTTGCGGCGCGTAGGCTAGGTGCGTATGAACACCCATGAGCGGTGAGAAGACTCTGTGCCTGAGAAGTTATTTTGTGAAAACTTTTTTTTTTAGCTTTATCTCCATTTTCCAATGTCTATATTTGTCTTGATTTGCTTTATCCAGATGGTAATTACTTTATTTTCCTTGCACAGACTCCATATCATATCTCTATGCAGTAAATAGCTCAGTGCAAGATAAAAAATATATATATATGGAACATTTGTGTCACATATTTCATTTTTAAGATTTTCAATTTTACGTAATACATCCTGCGCTGCCAGTCATAGCAGCCAGGAATACCATGCGTACCATGGAAATGGCGTCCTCCCTGGAGCCAGCATTCTTCCAGTCACTGCTTACGCATGTTACTTTCCACATTCGTTTATCGATGGGAATAATGCTAAAGCCCCCTTCTAAGCACTAAATGGGTCAAATCACACTCCAAGAGGTTTGTGCACTCGTGGCGAGTCTTTTCCATCACCCTTGCCTTCACTCTTGACGCTTTGTTCACGTCACCATGGTAGCTGCCCGGACGATGTGATTGCAACATCATCCAGATCCAAGGGGTTGATTATATTTTCTGCTTGATTTTGTAACTTATTAATAATCATGGTTAAAGAAACATTGTTTTCCATTAACACTTGGTTAATGTAGGTTTGTTGGTACTTATTGACAGTATCCCAAGCTTGCACCCAGTTCATTCAGTAGTTTGTGGGCAACATTAGGCACGTAAAAGCTTATATTTTGATATCATAGAAAAAAAGTGAAGGTTTACCTTCACTTTAGGCATTATTGTCTAAAAGTTCCACCTAGCAATGATACCGCTACTATCAGAGAAAAACAAGCCCTGTCTGATGAGTTGATGGCACGGGAATGGTTATAGTGCAATTCCACCCACTACTTGGTCCACAACAGCCATGGCAATTATGTACATGTCATCCAGTAACAAGGGATTGATCCATTCATGCCTGGTGCATCTATTCCTAATACAAAGCAAAAAGTTCATATCCTAAGTGCCAAATATCTATTCTTTGAATAGTCAATCATTTGTCTGCAATCATTGAGGTATAGTCTCCAAAAGAATGGGTTAAAGTCTCTCTTTTTTTTTTTACCAAAAAGTGATACATGCCACAGCCAAGATTGTAGACAGTCCAAAAATATTGGTTTTCTATGCTTCTATTTTTTTTACTTAAGCAGGTGAACTGCCCTACAGCTGCTGGCACTTGCCTTAGTTTGGCATGGGTAAATGCTATTATCATTGGGTTAAGAGGTTGATCATCAATTATAGATATGGTATATTGCTTCGTTGTATAGCAGATGCAGGAGTTATAAACACAGTAGAAAAATGATACATTGTGTTTATATTAATTTCAGACATTTAGTGCCATGAATATCTTTTTTGTGACAATGACTGTAAGTTTATTGAGCCACATGCTATTTTCATAGCATTTGAATTGGATGGTATAACTTTTGATTATTTATCATTAAAAAATCACCTAAGAAAGGAAAGGAAAGAAGACAGATGATTTAAAAAAAAAAATTATATTTCTTAGCACAAGTAAATTATTACATAAAAAAAGACATGTATCACATGATGACAAGCTTCTAAGATGCGAGTCATATAAAGAATGTGAGAGGAATGGCAGGATTTTTTTTCTTTATCTTTTTTTAGAACTAGCAGCAGCCCTAGCTATGCCCACCCTACTGTTCAGCTTGACTAAAGTTCCCCCACCCCCACACACACACCCTTACCTAGACATACATACATACATAAATGGCAAAAATATGTCATGTCAACACTAATATCACATTATTTATTTTTTTTTGTACTGACAGAGCTCCACGAGTACTTGCATCAAGGAATAAGCTATTTGTTTTATCAATGCCAACTATTTTCCTTTATTTTCAGAAAGATTTTATGAAATATTATCTATATATTTTTTTATGTTATTAGTATTTTAATCCATTAACGCCGGTATATTTTGAAGCCAAAAATAAAAGATTACGGGCGACTACAAAATCAGCACGTGGGGCTGGCCCAGACTTTGCCCACATATGTGACGCCCGAAAAAATGAACATTGCCGGGCAGTGTATCATTGGATTGGAGCTTGTGCTCCAATTCAGTTGTGGGTCGCAGCTGACATGCCGGGAGATTCCAGGCCAGCCCCGCGCGCCAATTTTGAAGCCGCCTGGAAACTATTATTTTTGGCTTCAAAATATATAAGTGCTAGTGGGTTGATAACATTATGATCATGATAATGTGAATAATGATAACACTTTCAATGTTGATAGTTATAAAAAATAAGACATTTTCTCGCCAATTTAAGGAATGGAAAATGAGGCACTGTTATTAGGACTTTCCAGTGGTATCCCTGGTTAAAGTTTTGTCCTGGTCTCTAGCGCATTCCCAAATGGCAGCATCCAGGTTGAAATTCTAATACGCCTATGGAACAGCATTAACTTTTGAGGTCAGAACTTAATCAAAAACACAGACAGATAGAACTAGTTTATCACATCTGCCATATACTGCTGCATAATGACAATGTTATCAATTGTATGAGCACATGATATGGAGTTGGCATTAACATTTATTCCTAGCCATGATGACAGGAGCTCTGATATTTTTGTGTCTGTGATGTTTTGTGAAAATTCATATATATGTATATTTTAATAAGCAGTGTTATATTCTTGCTGTGGACATAACTTAAATAGTGAAAGGAACAACAGTTAGAAAATGCCAGAGAGAATTCCTGGGTTATTTTCAGGTTTGGAAAACATTCCCATTTTGTGATGTATTACTGAAATAAAAAAGCTTCTAGTACCATCATTATTAGATTTCATATTCAAAGCACCAGCAGCACCTAAAATGAGAAAGAGCTGTCAAAGAAAAGTATCCTGTGGATATAGATTGATACTTTTAGTATTTTATCCTTTGGCACCGTCAGTTGATTTGCCTGTAAGATTCAAAGGCCATTTGAATCCGCGCACACACACATGCATACATACATGCATACATGAATGCACACACACATGCATACATGAATGCATACATACATGCACACACACACACACACACACACACACACACACACACACACACACACACACACACACACACACACACACACACACACACACACACACACACACACACACACACACACGCACACACACACACACACACACACACACACACACACACACACACACACACACACACACACACACACACACACATATGTACATGGACACACACACACGCACACTTAGAAGTATTCATTGGAATAACAGTGTTGTTTAGATTCAAATTTTTGTTTCTTTATCATTTTTGCTACTGATCATTACATTAACCTGTTGCACCTGAGCTGCCTAAATCTCCTTTGGTGGAAGTATAGTCGTCACACTACTTTCAAGTGGCTCTTTTTGAGGTCTTGCTCTGCTAGTTTGGTGAGGTATTTCTATTCCCATCAGCCAGTTTTCAAAAGTATGAAAATTAAGTTTTCAATTAACTCTGAAACCCTGTATCCCTCACTATAGCCATGAAAAATGTAATAGAAGCCATGCAATGCATCAAGACGACTGACGCTTGGGCCAAAATCTTTGCTGTTAACAAAGTCTGTACACTCAGGTGCAGCTAGTTCATGAATATGCTGATTTGTATTTTAGCTGAATGTTTGTTGTATTGATGTTGTAAAAGATGGTAAGTTATTTTGTTTAACTGATGGAATTTCAGTTTGTTGTGATTCCTTTATTAATAAGTGAAACATACCTTAACCCTTTTTTTAGTAGTTTTTTGTAGGTATGTTTAGTGTACAAAGAGTATTGGGATTAATGGTTGATTTTTGATTAGCCTCGTGTGCCTCCACGCCAGATTTACGCGGATGGAAAGATCAAGATCAGATACTTAACATTACAGAAGGTAACATGTAATGTGCATGACTGCTCTGCCTGATCTCTCTGCCTCCACACAGGTTGCTGTAGACCAAGTGTTCCCCTTGGCTAAGCTTTTATATATAATGTTATAAATATTTGATATAATGATCTTCTTTAAGCAGTGCTTTCAGATGAGAGTTAGAATATAAGACAGATTGTTACTAATTTACAAAACTGTAAAAGGAATTTGGTGTGTGTGCCTATGAGTGTATGTTTGTATATTTCTGTGCATGTATGCAAGTATATGCATCTTCATGTTCATATTGTGGGTGTATATGATTATATTTTTATATATGTCTTTGCGTGTGAATATGTGTGGGTGTGTATGTATGTGGTGTGTGTGTATTTTGTGATTTATGTATGTAAATTTACTTGTGCA
>NC_091568.1:32330251-32345251 GCF_042767895.1 Penaeus vannamei | reverse complement strand
TAATGTTAGTGTTAATGCACAGAGTGGATAGATAATATAGGGTATGCTGGAAAAAAAAATGATGAAGAACTTGATAAGCATAACAAATGTTAAATATAAATCTTGGAAAATAATAATGCAGCAAAAACATAACTCCAGCATATAAACTAATAGTATTGCAAAGGAGAGGCAAAGAACCTTGATACCCACGCACAAGTGTTAGCATGGGCCGGGCCTGCAAGCTGCACACCTGGGAGAGTCCCCAGACAAGTAAGTCTAATTCCTGGATTTTCATCCATGTGCCAGAGGGAGGCATCTGGATACAAAGGGTTAAAGACAAAAAAAAATTAAGGTATTGAGGGGGAGAAATACACAGAAGGTTAATTTACAAGCAGAAGATATTTACTGAAATGTATAAGAATAAAAAAAAGGATGAAAGGCAAAGGAAAAGATGCCCCTCCCCCATCTACACAATACTGTAGAAAAAACAAACTGCACTGGATAATGAGGAAATTGTGTATGAAGGGGAAGATGCAGGGAGAGAAGCAGCAAAAAGCAACACAGGAAACAGAAAAGATGGAAGAGTAAATCAAAGGTCAATTGTATGCAGACAAAAGGACTAAAAAAGGACTTGCTGAAACTTACTGTAAAAAATAGCAAAAGTGGGAAGAACTCTGAATTGCAGAAGTCAGAAAAACTCATTCCATGGGATCTGCATAGAACATAAAGCACATTGAACCTCCAAGAGACAGAGTAAACAGCACTTTATATACATTCCAAGAGCAAATTCTAGTAGCCTAGGTGTTATGTCAAGCCACATGAATTGACAAGAAGGGAGAACCTGAGCCAATGTGAATTTTTTTCTGTATTTTATGTATTCTATGCTATCACAGTGGTTAGACAAAGTCAGCTCAGTTGATATTTCATGATCTCAATAGCCTTTGCATCAAAACTGGAAAGACCAGAAAGCTGATACTACAAGGACTAGCAGTTTATGAAAATATGTTCTAGCAAGCACTGCTAACTAAGAGAATCAGATGCATGTTGCTAACACATTGTTTTCTTTTGTTTAAGCAGTAACAAGACAAGTTCTGCAGACCTGTTAGGATTAAATCTTACCTTTGGTGGGAGCTCTGGGACCAGTGATAGCAGTCCAAGAGGGGTTCTAGCAACTAGCACTGTAGGGGACACTGCTGTCAACAGACCCATGTCCCCAGCATCTAATGCATTAACAGGTTGGTAATGCATTAACAGGTTAGCTGACTTACATATTTGCTTGTAGCTGGCACTGTGGAGACAGGTAATCATTTCATTACCAAATTCTAATGTTTTTTTTTTTTCTCTAATAAAGCATTTTTTAAAAAGTTGTCTCTTAGTCTGATAACTGCAGTGCATATCATATTTTTGACCGAGCATGTTATGTATCATAGGAAAATAGTGCCTATGAAAAATACAAGTAAGAATGGATGATTCATGTATCAGTAGTGGCAAATGAAATTAAGAAAAAACAAATTGATAGGTATTAGCCTATTTTCACCCTTTGCTTTTTCTTTTTTATTCATGGTAAGCATGAAATCCTGATTGTGCAGTTATCAAATGCACTTTTCAAACCTTTTCTTAGATTTTCAGGCTTCAGACCTATCATGATTTTATACATATATATCTAAATGTAAGATCTGTAGATGGGATTATATTTGAATTGATTATGCCATCTTTATTTCTATTGATGTTTAACCCTTTATTCATGGGCATTGGGTACTTGTTAAGTGAATTTTTTTGCACACAAATGGCTCCACAAGTGCTCAGTTATGAAGGAGTCAGTTAATAGGCCTGGTGTTACCTCATTTGATTTCCCCATTTCTTGAGTCTTTGTGAAAAATATTCTTCTCTGTCACTCTTGATTGTATTTTATCACTTGTTGATATCATTGTTTATCATTCATTATTATTATTATTATTGTTGTTGTTGTTTTTGCTGTTAACATTATGATGATTATGATATGAAGGTATTAATGGCAATAAGAAATAGAAAATGTTATTTCTAAAAATCAAGGAAAAGGGTAAACAGGTGAGGTACACAGGACTAATACTTGACTCCTTGGAAAAGGTGTACTTGTAGAACCATCTATGTGTAAACAGTTAATAAACTGAAATCACTGTGAACATGACAAAGGGCTAAAAAGAAATATTTGATATATTTTTTATATACTTTTTTTCTTGATTTGCTAAATGCTACCTGAATACTCTCTTGCTTAACTAACTGTTACTACAAGACAACCATTTATTTAACAATGTCATTGCTACTTGCAAATTATTACCTCACCCATCTGTGCTGCAACTCTATGCCTATTTCAGGTATATAAAAAGTTAATTCCTTTTAATGCAAGAGAATGGAAGGCCAAGAACAACTGAAAGAAGGTTATTTAACACTATTTAATATAAAAGATCCCAGTAGATAAGACGTGGAATGAAGATGAGGAAAGTATTCTATTTGACCAGTATATTTCAGGTCTTTCATCACCAGCGCCATCTGTCAGCTCTATAACATCTCCTGTGCTGGCTCCACCCCCACGTGCTGATAGATATGCTGGTAAGTCTCGTGTGACATTAGATAGACCATTATGCATAGGGGGAGAGATGAGTAAAAACTAATTTTTGATACCTGTACAAAGGAAGAATCACCCACTAATAATAGCATTCTGCAGAATGAAATTAAGGACCATAATGAGGACATAGACTGTAAGTGGTTAGTCTGCATAACTTTAAAATATTAATGAAATTATTATAAAAGATTATTCTTGCATATTTTTTATTTTTTAAATACATTTTGATAGAGACAGAACTATAGGAATGCCTAAAATGGGTGGCCTCCAGCAATTGCTAAATTCCAAAAACAGCAGTAGCAGTGAAAAGAGGAATAAAGAAATCTTGATACTGCACATGAATGTTCATTTGGTTCAGGCCTACAAGCCACCACTTGGGAGGGTCACTACTGTAGTAATCCATGCACAAGTTGTGGGGCATGCAGATCCAATTGGTTAATTAAAGATATGAATAGAATATTCAAAACAAGAAAATTAAATTTTGATAATAGAAAATTACTGAATATGTATTTTCATCTCTTTTTAATGAAGTGGATATATTGGGAAAATTTATATACCTATTACAGGAGGTATTTCTGTAATACCTAGTAATATAATGTGGTAGAGGAATGTTGGAGAAGAAAAGATGGGGGATTGGTTAGATGAAACATGCTGTTATACAAAAAATACTAGGTCAGATACACTACTTTTTATTCACAGGAAGAAAGAGGCAGGAAAACATGACTGTAATTGACTCAGGGAGAGGAGGGTACAAAGAGAATTGAGTTATGGGGAAGATGATATGGATATAGTTTGAAGAAACTTGTCAGAGAGTACCAGACGTATTAGTGGATACTGCTATTGAAAAACTTGTGGGAGAAAAACCTGCCTTCCATGATCTTGGCAAATAGCAAAGCTCACACATTTTGCAGGAAACCAGTCATGGTGAATGGGACTGTAGGGGCTCATGTCGCATGAAGATTTCAAGAATTTTTTTCATGATCATTGACGTTTTTTCAGGAATGAACAGAGGAATTTGAAATATATAAGAATTTATGGTCATTTGGTAAATGAAAACAATTTGATAGATAACTCATACGGCACATAAAAATGAAGCAATGAAAGAGTGATTGTAAATTAAAGAAATGTTAATAAATTGAAACAATTCATATGGAATTATTCATGCATTACGTATCTAAGATTTTTTTTTAATCATACTTATGGGCACTACCCATTGTTGAGACAAAGATGTTATCTGAAATATGCTGAGCATATGGCAATGAATGTGTACTAAATTTTATGTCTTTGCTATGCTCTGGAAGGAACATCAAAAGGTTAGTGATTTGTAGTTTTGCTGAAATATATTCACCTGTGAGTGATTGAGAGAGATGGATAGAGTATATATATGTGTATGCATGTGAGTGCACATAATGTGCATGTTTTTTTACTGCATTTGTATTTATGTATTACTATGTTATTGATATGGTTTATATTTGTTTCTCTCTTATAGAGCTGAGTGAAATTCTTAATGAAACTGAAGGGGATACTCCACCTGCCCTTCCTCCAAGAACGGGTGGAGGCTCGTCAAGTCGTGGATCCACGCCCACTCCAACAATGGCAATACCCCGACCACCATCAAGAAAAGCACTGGAGGTAGTGGACTCTTTCCATTACATTTGACGATAAACACTGTAACTTTTGTAAATTGCAGTGTTAACCCAAAGCTGATGGTTTTTCCTAGGCCAAACTGAGCCACCCTCTGGGATTCATGCACAGTTAGCCACTCAAGTGAAAAATCAGTAGCTCTTTGAGTGTTTTGCTGCTGCTAAATTCATATTTTTCTAGGCATTAACTCCCAAGGAGCCACGTGTAGAACCAAACAAAAGTTAAGCTATTTAGGGTGCGCAACTTGGAGTAGGCTGATTATGTGGTACATATCCTTGCCATCTAGCATTTGACCTTAGCTGGTTGTGGCAAGAATAGATGTTAGTGTTGGTTTGATGGTTAGATATGTTCACAGGGTGAACATATAATAAGTATTCTTACAGAGTGTAATTTTCAAAGTTTTGTTCTTTTCCATCAGATATCTAATGTGCTGAACAAATTTTTCAGGGGCCATCTCCAAGGGGACGCCAAAGTCCTGCAACAGTATCCGGACTCTCCCGAGCAGAATCAGTGTCGAGTTTAGAATTCCGCACCTCCAGCATGGTGGGAACATCCCGTGGGCCATCTCCCCTCACAATTGGGTTGTCTGACACCATACCTATTGCAGTTGCATTCCAAGAGCTGTGCCATGCCTATTTTAGAGGCAGTGATGAGTCCAAGTGAGCAGAGAAATAGAATTTTAGTGGTATAGTCTTCTGGAAGATACTGTAAATATCCTTATTGGTTGACAATACATGATTTTTTTATGGCCTTATTTGTTTCAACAGGTGTCAGGTGAAAGTTACAGGAGAAATGATGGTATCCTTTCCAGCGGGTATTGTTGGTGTCTTGGCCAATAACCCCTCCCCTGCTCAGCTATCATTTAGGGTTAATAATTTTGCCAGAGTTACAAATGTCTTACCCAACAGACAACTTATTACCATGTAAGTATTTATCTTTCTTTCATGTTCATCATTATTATTGCTCCTAACAACAATTATTGTCTTTATGATTATCATGATGTAGTTGAGTGTTGTTACACAGAGATGGGTAAATGTTTCTATACTGTTAATTCAGTGTTCTTCAAGTAGGTAACACTTCATAGAAAAGTATGCATCAGATGAAGGTTTTAGATGCTGTTATACAAGGCTTCTACATTTACAATATTTTTGTTTTTGGCTCTTTAGGGATACAGAACAGTCAACTGAGGAATGTGGTGCATTTGACTTCAACATGCCAGCTCTCACTGCTCTACTTCGAAAGCAAGCAGAAAGTAACCCTTCAGCATCCTATTTTAATGTGGACATGATAAAGTACCAGGTTTGCTATCGTTTTCAATATTTTTTACTCTTAACCCAATGCTGCCAGTGTAGGCATATATATATATATATATATATATATATATATATATATATATATATATATATATATATGTATGTATGTATGTATGTATGAACACATGCCATGCCCATTGCGAGTTTTATTATGTGTCGTTACACATAGGTAACTCCATAGGGGCTTTGTTGCTGAAGAGTCAATTACTAGTCCTACCTATCTCACTTATTTACCCTATTCTTTTCTTTTCTTTTTTCTTTCTTTTTTCTTTTTCCTTTTTCCTTTTTCCTTTTTCCTTTTCCTTTTTTTATTATTATTTTTATTATTATTATTATTATTATTATTATTATTATTATTATTGCCATTAGTGTTCTTGGTAACATTTAAATAATGTCAATAATAATTATCATGATATTGATATTGATAACATTTGAAACAAGAATCCCCAAAACGTAAGAAAAGGGAAAATTAGATGAAGGTATGAAGGCATACCAGTTGACTCTGATGGCTGAGCGTGTGTAAGGACAATTAACAAAGCACAAAACTACAGTGAACATTCCCTCTTCCAAGTTATTTAAGAGAACAGGTTATTTCCTATGGTTTCTAGGACTTATTTTCTGTTACACTTGTTCTTTAGGTTTGATGACTTTTATTTTAATGTACTGTAAAAAACAATATTGTGAATATTTGTAATTTTCATTTGCCTTGGGCATTTGTGTTGAGCAGAATTTTATGCATTTTTCAAAGAGATGAGTTTCAGAATATAGGTTGTGGTCATTGGAAGAATGAATTGAAAATTATTTTATACTTAATTTTTCAAGGTTATGAATATTTGATTATAGAACGTTTTTCAGGTTAATATTGGAAGTGGAGCTCAGTCATCGCCGCTGCAGCTGGTTTCGTATTGGAAATGTGAAGACTCCCACACAGATTTACGCATAGACTATAAGTATAATCCTCATGCCATTGCTTCACCATCTCCATTGCTCAATCTGAACATTAAGGTGCCGGTGGATGGTGTTGTTGGAAATATGCAGTCAAAGCCTTCAGGACAGTGGTGAGTTGAATTATCTCTGTGTTTTCATTTTCCGATTATCTTGGCAAATTTATGCATAGTATCCTCCATGAGCTAATTAACACAGAACTTCATTTGTATGATAGAGAAATGTTAGAAGATGTATTTGTACCTTTCCCATCCTGTAGCATGTGAGGACTTGGGTGTCCACTTACGAGGATGTATGTGCCTCTTTCTTTCTTGCATTATGAAATTGAATGAAATATAAATTTGATACATTTCTATTAGATTGAACTTAATTGTACAGTTCAGCATTGTGTGGACCTTAAATGGCCACAGACAGTTTTAAAGTTGATTTATGCTACAGTGTTTTGGGGCATGAATATGATTTGATTGTAGTCTCTTTGAATGATTTTATAGTGCTTCTCAAAACTAGGGTCTGTTCATTTATTTATCATATGAGAAACCAGAACTTGATATACTGGTTTGTATGTACTCTGTGTACCTGTAGAGTTAGATAAGAAGGAATTTTTTCTTGTTTAAGATAATGTTTGTGATTATATGCATTACAAAATGTAAATTGTTCTTTATATGATCATTTTTTTGTTGTTGTCATTTTAAGGCTGAAAGACGAGCAGAAAGCTATGTGGAAGATGACAGAGTTGTCACAGCACTCGACAGGTGGTGGTGTGGGGTCACTGAGAGCAAAGTTTGAAGTCGCAGCTGGGCCATCCACACCAGCCACTGTATCGGCTTATTTCAACTGTGAAGGGACAACTGTATCTGGGCTAGAATTTAGTCTCTTTGGCTCAGGGTATCGAGTTTCACTTATAAAGAAGAGATTTGTCTCAGGTAAGTGTGTATCTAACATTTAAAAATATATTGTTATTATAAATGGGGATGGGGTTGTGTGTGTGTGTGTGTGTGTGTGTGTGTGTGTGTAGGGGTGTGGCATTTGCACGTCCATACACAAAATTGTCTGTCCTCCAAGTCCTATTTTTCAGCTAGGCTCTAAACTGACTTGGTATTCTCAAACTAAAGTTAGCACTCAACCAACAAAGAATAAAAAAGAATCACCGGACAACCTCTACTATCACTGCTCCTTCCAAACCCCTCACTGCTCTGTTTTCATGAGCTGATCTGCCAGTGATAACAAATTATACAAAGCCATCTCCCATAATAGAGAGGCAGTGTTGTGTTCTGATGTTCTTGTTTTCTTGTTGTGCTCCTTGATCAAGTGCTATAGTCTGTATATTAGAGGCCCTGTTGTATCCTGGGAATCAATCACACTTCTGTATGGACAGTTTCATGATTGATAATTATTGATAATATTGGATTTAATTCAAGCAGTAGTGTTTCTTCTCAAGTTTCTTTTTTTTTCATATTTCATTCTTTACATGAATAGAAATATATGATCGGAAAACCTTATTTATAGTCAAAGTTGCTATTTATTTTGAAACATGGGTAGCAGACTAGTTGACAGAGCTGTGGCACTGGCTCTTCCAGGCATAGCTAACAGATGACATTTGTTTATTAATGGAAAAAAAAAAAAAAAAAAAAACACTTCCTAAAGGCTAAATGAGTCTAATCTAGGAAGTACTTCCTTGGCTTCTTTTATTTTTAATTTCCAATCTCTCCTTTACAAGTCTCTGCCTAGTAGTTACAATGTCCTTGGTAACAAAAGACATTCGTTAAAAGGATGCAACACATATCCTTCAGTAGCTTCTTTCAAAATATAATCCTTGACATTAAAGTTATTACATATCAGTCTGAATTCCAGAGTGATAGCCATTTATAATAGTATTGAAAACCCCATATAATTTGATAATACACTTGATCAGTTCATGAATAACAAAAGAAGGTAGAGTTTGTGGGAAGAGTGATAGTGAAGGCTGGCTTTTTTTCCTTCTTCCTTTTTGTGCACATGTCAATGCTCCATTTATTTTGAGAGAACCAGCTGAAAGTTTTAGCCATAGCAGTAAAATAATAGCACACCCCAATATTTTCAATCCTTAGATGTCTGTTGTTTTTTCTTGTTTCATGGATCTCCTTTAATATTTATGAAGTATACACAATAGTCAGTGTTTGGAAAGACTTACATGATTTCCAATAATTTTTAAGTATCATAATCAATATTTCATTGTTAATTTTTTTCTTTTTCTTCAGGCAAATACATCTGTGATGCAGATGCTGTGTTAAGACTACGATATGGCTCGATCCCTAGTTAGTATTATAAGATATATATATAGACATTAAGTTTTATTGAATGAAAGATTATGATAAATGCAAAGAGTGTAATGTACAGCATTTGGTGACATACTACACATAGTAGAAATAGCTAAAGTGGGACAGTATCTCTGACTTTTATGTGATTATGTGTCTTTTACAACACTCTGCCTCATATTCTTGTACTTTTCTCACCGATTCATTTCCTTCAGGTCACTCTTAAATAAAAAACAGTTACAGAATAATGGAACCCAGTAAAAATAAAGCTTAGGATACCAGTAGAGAAAAGAAGTGCATTCTTTAAAATTATGCCCATTAATTTATTTTGCAAAGGAAGAATTGTTTTTTGTATTCATATATATATAATGATTATTTCTTAATTTCTGATGATGATTTCTTGGAATAACTTTTTTTTTGCAATGTCTCTAATAATTGGAATTACAAAAAGGGTCAGCATGATTAAAATGTACCAAAAAGGTTGTTTGTGTGAAAGATACTGGTAACACGAAATGATTCCTAAAAGGGGTGCACAAGAGGAAGTAATGATGCATGAGGTAATGTCCATGTTTAGGACCTTCTTATACACTATGTTCTAGCCCTTATATCTTCATCAAGAGAGTAATGATCTCGTTCAGATGAAGTATGTTATTTTCAGTGGAGGAGTGTAGTACAATTCTTTGAGCTTCAGAAGCTGAATGTCTCTAGTTGATTCACAAGGGTTTTCCTTTTTGTTAAACTTTTCTCTTGATCTACAAATATTTTTTTTTTTTGCAACTCTGGTGATATTCTGAATGGAAACTGTCTGGAAGTTCAAGATTGCCACTTTATATTTGCATCAGTTTCAACCTAGGATGTCATAGTCCTTCACTTTATCTTGTTTCAGAGAATATCTAGGACCTAGCTTTGTTAAAATTGTAATTTTATTAGGAGAATATCAAGTGGAACCCATTAATATATTAGTCTTAAATGAAGGCGCTGACATATCGAAGGCTGAATTTATAGCGTGTACTGTCAGGAGTTTGCTGATCCCTTTTGTATCATAAGTTGTATGAATGGACACATTTGCACACCCTTAGGAGGAGCTGTAGTTATGTTTCTCATGGAACTTAGTCATTTCACCAGTTATGGAATGTGTTTAGAGAAAATTATCCTTTTATCACAGTTCCTCTTTCCTCTGAATGAGTAACTACATTTTTTTCTAGTATATATTAGTAACTCTGAATATTAGAAAAGACTAATTTAATGAAGAAAAAAAATTGAGCACTATGAGAAATTTGCCCATGCTGTTTCTGTTATATTAATTTGCACCATCTGTATTTAAAGCTACAGGAAACTCTTGACTGAGTGATCCGATAACAAAATAATGACTTTGCGTGCGAGTTCGTACATCCTAAGCGTATTCTCCTTATTCATTTTCATTGCATATGTTCTTATTATGATTCTTATTTCTAAATATTGTCATCATGAGTATTATTATTTATTATTATTATCATCATCAACATTATTAATATTATTGTTATTATTACTATTATGATTATTATTATTGCTAATATTAGTATCATTAGTAGCATCGTCATCATCATTGTTGTTGTTACTATCATTGTTTTTTTTTCTGTCATCATTATCATTATCATTGTTATAATCATTGATTTATTGTAATAATTGTTGTGATTACTATCATCATCATCATTATTATTTTTATTATTATTATTATTATTATTATTGGTGTTATTATTATTATTATTATTGTTATTATTATTATTATTATTATTATTATTATTATTATTATTATTATTATTATTATTATTGTCATTATTATAATTGTTATTATTTTTATTGTTATTATTATTATTATTATTATTATTATTATTATTATTATTATTATTATTATTATTATTATTATTATTATTAGTGTTTTTGTTTTTGTTACTATTAATGTTTTTATTATCATCATCACCATTATTGTCATTATTAATGTTAATGCCAATGTTAATATTGAAGTTGATATTGATGTTAAAATTACTACTATTATTATTATAGTCATAATGATAGTGAAGGTGAAAATAGTGAGGATCGTCATGATGATGGTGATGATGATAATTATGATGATGATGGATGTGATGATGATGATGATGATGAAGACAGTGATAGTAATAATGATTAAAAGTAGTAATTATGATAATGATGGCAGTGATGATAAGGTTTTTTTTATTATTGGTTTTGTTATCATCGTTATTGATTATTATTCGTTATTTATTATTATTGTTGTTATCTTTATAAATGTCATTGTTGTTAGGATTATTTTTATTATTATTATTGTCATCATTATGATCATTATTGTCATTATCTTAGGCATCTTAATCACTGCAGTATCATCATGATGATACCATTGTTTTCTTATTGTTATTATTTTTTTTATTGTTGTTTTTATTATCATTATTATCACCATTATCATTATTATTATTATTATTATTATTATTATTATTATTATTATTATCATCATTATTATTATCTTTATCATTGTCATCGTCATCATCATCATCATCATCATCATCACTTTATTATCACTATTATTATTAATATTTTTATAGTTATCATTATTATTATACTATTTTTAAAAATATCTTTGGAAAACCTGAACTTTTATATTTGAAATTTCTTTTCATGTATCAATATAATGTCATTTGTAGAGACTTTAACAGCATATACTTATTGACTTGTTTATTATCATTAGTGTCTCCTCCAGTGTTTGTATCATGATTTTTTTTCTTTATAATGAATTTAATATCCATTCCACTTCATGCAAAAATACATGTACATATGATGGTGAATGGAAATACTATGTAAATATATGTATATCTAAATCATCACTTTTTCAGCTAAATAGGAAGTGTATTTGTTAATTAGGCATTTTAGTGATTTGATTTCAGATTTGATTGTGCTTGATCTTTCACAGGATTTAGTGTTATCTATGTACAAAAAGTGTTAGTTCAAGCCTAAGAACCTCACTGATGCCAGTGAGATATACCAAAGCCGTTGAACAAAACATGTTCCTGTATTGTAAGTGGTATTTACACAATGCCTTTATGGACGAATAGTATTGAATTATAAATGGCTTACACTTGTAACTGTCATGCAAAAAAATATATAGAGTTGCACTAGAAAGACTGCAAAAGCTGTAATTTTGACTAGTCAGCAATGCTGTTCCTTCATATTATGTATACAGGTCTGTTGAAAAGTTGTTTTATTTATTTTTTCTAAGGATTATGATAAATTGTAGTTAAATCTTTAGTGATTCATTATCACAAATATTATTTCAGATTTGTAGTTGAAGTTAGGAAATGTACACTAGAGGCATGTTGAATTTTATAACTTTAAAACCATATTTTTGTTCATAGAAATCTTTCTTAGTTTCTAGGCATTATGTGTAATTGCTGAAAAAACATTAACAAGACAGATCTTGCAGTTCTCCTCTCCTAAATATGATACCACCTTTACTTAGATGACACCTGATGTGGTACAACAGTGTTCCCTCTCCAAGATACCTTTGCTCTGCAGTGGTGTGCAAGTGCTTGTTAATAACATATACAGTTGTGGGTGGAATCTCCTTGTTTATACCCTGCTGACTGATCTACAGCTAAAGCTTAATTGTTCAAGTTGAACATCAAATGTTGTGATAAGTTTTGAAGTGCTTGTGGCCAGACACATACTGATCCTGTGAAGATTTGCCTTAATGTAACTTACATCACATCTGTCTTGATAGATATGGTGCTAATGGTAACAGCAGATTTAATTTTCTATATACTCAAATGTTATATGCTTCATTTTCTTTTGTGCATTCAGTTATTGGTTAAAATTAAATGTTTGGAACAGTCTTATTACCCGGTTGAATGTAATACTTGTTTGCTATATCTCAAGTGAGGACCTGTTGGGCAGTGTGCATATTTACATAAGGCTTATATCACATGTTGGCTCTGCAGTTTTTGTTTAATGTTAGCTGTATAATAGAATTTGCTAAGTAAAAAAAAAAAGTGACAGTTTTCGTCTACCCTTAAATAAATGAATGGGAGTTTTGGACTTATTCTTTGATGAATATCAGAGCCATAAGTATGGGAGCAGGGCACTTCGATGTGCTACTTGCTAGCTCGGAGGCAGTGACTGTCTGTGTAGGAACCTGGTATATTGTTCAGGAGTTTTCTAAATGCTAGAAAAAGAGAATGAAAACTGTCCAGTAATATTTAAGAATATTTTTAGAACTTTCCCAGATACAGTGTTATTCACAGTTTTCTGTCTATAAGAGAATAAAGTAAATATTCTGTAAATATTTCACAAAAATGTACTTGTAGATCTTGTATAGAAGTATTGTTGAGATTGCAGTTGTTAATTCTTTGTTAATGCTCTTCTTTTACACAGTTATAATCAAATATTCTGCTTGAATATGAGATTGTTGTAGTGATAGAATACTTTAGTTCATAATTCTGAGAAAAAGCTGTTAATTTCTTTTGTAAGTATACAGATGATTTCCTTAACAGTTCCTCAGAGTGACTCAAGAATTGATTAGATGCTTGTATTCATTCTTTTCCAATATCTTATTTTTTTCATTCTTCCTTTTTTTGGCATTGAAGACATATCTATGTAGATATATATATATGTATATTTCTTGTACTGTTCCTTTCTTTTATAACTGGTGCCCCTTCAGCTTTTAACTTCACACCTTTGAAATTACAATTTAAATGTAGAACAATTTATACTTGGTAATGAATTTTAAAAGCAATTTATAAAGTTATAATCCATAGTCTTCAGCAAGCCTGGATAATTAAGAAATGCTCAAAGCTCAAAACATCAAGTATTATTGTCTTGGCTTGTACCTGTTCCCTCTGTAAACAATAGGAAGTATAGTGATTATTTGTCTTTATTATGATTTCAAATAATTTGACATCATAATCTCATATCAAAATCTTAATTGTAAAAATATAAAGTTAAATACATATGTAATTTTTATTTTATGTCTCTTCTATTTTGTATCAATCTGCTGTTATTCCTAAGAGATTTAACATATTTGTCCATCTATTGAAATAATCATCAAAGCTGGTTGCCTGTATTTGTCTCTTGATTACCAAATGTTTACCACAAATCAGTTCATGCTAATATCAAAAACTATAACATCATGCAATGCCATAATCTGTTCATGGACCTCTAAATTTGGCATTTATAGAAGGACATTGCAGATATGATGCCACAGTCCCAGTAATTCACAGGAGCTGCTTGCAGTAGTAGGTTTCAAAAGAATAACATGCCCATGAATGCATTGCTCAGAGGTGGTTTCTCCATAGAGGGTAATCTTTCTGTACATTCTCCATCAATTCCTTTTCATCACCAGCATGGCAGTATAGGAGGCACTCTTGAAGATTTGAAAGTGAAGGAGGTTTCCTTTAAGTAAGAATTTAGAAATACAATGTAGAATTCTTTTTCTTAATAATGGTTGTAACTGTATGATACCTTTAGTAAAAGCATTTTCCTTCAGAATATTTCAAAATCTGCAAGTTTCAGTTTGCATGCTGCTGGCAGTCCTATCTCAGTTCACTTTCATTGATTTCTGGAAAGAAAATTTGACATGGCTTATTTTGGATGATTCATGCTAATTCAATAAGGTATTTAGAGGAAGATTTTATGCAGTAAAACTTTTTTTCTTGACTTTGCTACTGTTTATTTTGATTATAGTTCTTTTTAATTATCTTGCCAATAATTTTCAAATTCATATGATAATGCATTATTATTTTTATATAATATGGTCAAGGTTGCTTGCCATTTGTATAATGTCGTCCACACATTTTTACTTTGCTTCTCAGTTCTAGGGAAAAGTACCACTGGTACCAATGGAATTAAGATTTTGTTCAGTCAACATTAGTGCCATATGCAGTCCAAAGAAATTGTTTATACTAAAGTATTACTTTGGAGGACAATTTGTTCAAACTATTTATCATATTAAAATTACAGTTGAATATTGTTTTAGTGTTTTGTGATGTGCAGCAAGAAATCGTCATCAGTGTTGGATCAATACAGAAAAGTATTTGAACACCCCTGTGCATTTTTATCAAACACATTCCAGACACTTGCTTTAGCAAAGGAAGATGTTTAGGATCTATTGGAATAGTTTCTAGATACCAGGAAAAATTGTCTCTACAGAGTCAATTTGTTTTTTATTTAGAAAACAAGTCTC
>NC_091568.1:32312751-32325251 GCF_042767895.1 Penaeus vannamei | reverse complement strand
GCTTTCACTACCATCATCATCATCATCGGAGCTAACGCTGACGGGGGCGCATAGCCGCGTCCACCTGCTTCCACCTTTTGGGATCCCTCATGGCAAGTCGCCAGGCAGGGGCCCGGCCCATCTCGAGCTCTTCCCGACAGGTTTGATCGATCTGCCCAAGCCACGACCTCCTAGGTCGTCCAACAGGCCTCCTCCACCCAGGGTTGTCTCTTACAGAGACAACCTGATGGGCAGGATCAGCCTGTAGAAAGCGAGCCAGGTGGCCATATAGCCTGAATTGGCGATCCCGGACTGTGCAGGTAACAGGTCCTGTGCCGGTCTCACGGTGCAGCCGTTGGTTAGACACATGGTCCCGCCAACAGTACCCCATGATCCGGCGCAAGGACCTATTACAAAAGGCATCAAGACGAGACTCCAGTGCACTGGATAATGTCCAGGTTTCACTACCGTAGAGCAAAACTGGCATTATCAGGGCCCTGAAAACCCGTAGCTTGGTCCTTCTGCACAGGTACCGGCATCTCCAAATACTCTTGTCGAGAGAGTTCATGACCCCTGCTGCCAGGCCAATCCGTCTGCTGACTTCCTGGTCTGACAGCCCAGAGTTATGAACTGCACTACCAAGGTATGTAAAGCTCTCTGTGACTTCAATGTCCTCGCCGCAAGCACGTACCGACTGAACAGGTTCTCCTAGCAAGTCCCCAAAGTTCTGGATCTTGGTCTTGGTCCAGGAGACCTCTAGACCCAAGGGCTTCGCTTCATTACTAAATGCATCGAGGGCCACCACTAAGGTTTCCAAAGACTCAGAATTGCAATATCATCTGCAAAGTCAAGGTCTGTAACCTTAATATTACCCAGTGTTGCTCCACAATGACTTTGAACAGTAGCTATGCCTAGTATCCAGTCCATGCAAGTGTTGAAAAGGGTTGGTGCAAGAACACAGCCTTGCCTCACTCCTGAACTGACAGGAAAGAAGCTCGACAGGCCCCCATCACACTTTACAGCACTTTCAGTACCAGTATATAGGTTTGCTATTAGTTCAATAATCTTTGTTGGAATTCCTCTCAGTCTCAGGATCTCCCAGAGTGATTCCCGATGTACTGTATCGAACGCCTTCTTGAGGTCGATGTAGGCTGCAAGCAACCCACGTCCGACTCACGACGGCGCTCTGCAATGACTCGAAGCGCAAGGATACGGTCTATTGTTGACTTACCAGGAGTGAATCCGGATTGCTATGGCCTCTGATGCCTTAGTAGATGGTCTCTGATATGCCTCAGAAGGATGCGGGCAAGAACCTTGCCTGGTACGCTGAGCAGTGTGATGCCGCGGTGATTGCTGCAATCCCATCGGTCCCCCTTCCCCTTCCAGAGAGGGATGACCACACCCCTCAACAGGACAGAGGGAACGGTACCGGACTGCCAAATGGCAGCCAGGACAGCATGCAATCCCCGCGCCATAGGTTCACCACCAGCCTTTAACAGTTCAGCTGGGATGCCGCAAATACCCGCTGCTTTACCACTCTTCAGCTTGGAGATCGCCTCCCTAACCTCAGCTCGGGAGGGAGGGTCCTCGCTAATGGGTGGGTCCGGCAGCGGAATCACGGCAATACCCACATCCAACTTAACTGTTGGAGGGTCAACCTGATACAACTGCTCAAAGTATTCAGCCCAACGCTCCCTCACCGCAACAGGATCTGAGACGATCTGGCCACCCACTAAGCGAACTGCAGTCACCTGTGAAGAGGGCTTGGAGTTCAGTTTTCTCAGGGCTTGGTATGCAGGACGAAGGTCATTTACTAAGAAATGGCCTTCAACCTCCTCAGCAAGATTCCTAATAAACTGTTCCTTGTCCCTTCTTAACAGAGACCGAGTTCTGCGCACCTGAGAATGGTGCAAATCCCGATCCCCTGCCAGACGAGCCGCACGGCAAGCATCAGTGGCTTCCAGTGTCTCCTGAGAGATTGAATTCTGTCTTGCTCTCGGGCGTTCTCCAATCGATTCTTGGGCTGCATCAAGCGTTTCACGCTTGAAGGTGTCCCACAGAAGTACAGGGTCCGTCAGATTGTCAAGCGCTGTGAACCGATCAGAGATTGTCTCAGCAAACCTCCGAGCACACTCCCTCTCCTTCAGCCTGTCCAGATGAAACACCCTAGGGTGGTCATTGGGCCGCTGGGGAGTTTTGAAGTGTACCTGGAGGGTAGCCACAACCAATCTATGGTCAGTACCACAGAACTCAGCACTCCTATACACCCTGCAGTTCTGGAGGATCCTCCAACGAGTGCTAACGAGAATGTGGTCGATCTCCTTGGTTGCATTACCCGCATCGCTGTACCATGTCCAACGATATGGGTCTGGGCGCTGGTACCAGGAGCCAGAAATCCTCAATTTCTGGGATCTAGCAAAATCCCGGAAAAGGAGGGAATTCTCTCTGCCGGTATCAACTCCCGAACCATGAGGACCGACTGACATCTCGTAGCCAGCTCGATCGCAGCCAGATACCGCATTGAAGTCACCCAGAACAATACGAATATCTCGCCGCGGATGCAAGTTTGGCGTAGAACATCTCTTTCACATCAAGTTTACAAACATCGGTAGGAGCGTACACAGCAATAAGAGACATGAAGACCAAAGACAGCTTCAGTCTCATTACCATTATACGCTCATCGACTAGAATGACCTCTACCACCGAGGGCTGGAGCCTACCGGAGACAGCTATGGCTACTCCCTGGAGATGGTGACCATCGCTGCGGCCTGACCAGTAATAGGTGTAGCCACCTACACTGGTCGTGCCGCTGCCAGGTCTTCTCACCTCCAAGAGAGCAGCCACCCCTACTCTCAGCCTCCCCAGTTCCCTCGATAGCAGGGGCAACCGATCATCCTGACGCAAAGAGCAGACGTTCCAAGCCCCCACCCTGACTTCCCGCCTGAGGTTAACCCTCGGGTAGTCGCTCCGGGTGGACGCCACCTCTGCCACCCCCGCCGACGCTGCCCCACATAAAAGGCGGCAGGCTGCGGGACCCTTCATCCACCTGTGGGGTTCCCTAGGGCTTTGCCCCACAAGCTTCATATTGGGCTGGCGGCTGCCAGGACGCAGGCAGGACGAGGAGCTCCCGTTCCTATTCCGCGCCCCCACAGCCACCCTCCCAACGGGGCCCGCAGCCCGCCTCTCTCGCTGGGTAGGAGGGACATTACCCCTCCCCCCAACATTTCCAATTAAGTGTGACGCTGCCTTTGGGTTATTCTCTGGGGGGAAGAGGACTGGCAAGGCCCACCTCCCCCGAGCCTCCCATTGACCACAGGGGGCATAGGGGCAGGAGTTAGTACAGGGCCAGGGCGTGTCCACACGCCGTTGGGCCATGACCCTGTACCTCTGGGGCCTCCTGCTGCTCCGAGATCCCTTACAGTTCAGCCGGGGACTGCAAGGTGCCAGTTTCCATAGGTGGCCGCAAGGAGGCACTGCAGAAGTCTCGATGATGGAGAGGCTATGAACTGGCAGGGGAGATTTATGCAGCGCTGCTCCCTTTTTTGCACAAGGCTAGCCAGCGGTGGCAGCTGCAAGCGAGAAGGCATGCAAGCACTTAACACTATCTAGGCTACCACACCATCGCTTTACACCACCCTGCGCATGAAGCACCCACCATACTGTCTTATAATGCAATATGACCGTGGATTCTGTTCTAATAATGAACCCATTTAAACCCCTGTGCCAGGCTGTGCGCTCCAGAGTTTTAAAGTGGAACACATTTAGAAGTATAGAGTCAGGAGGTTCATGGAATAGCTGTATTGGCAGCACACAGGACAATGACTGAAATATAAAAACACTTCTGATTTGGAAGAGAAGGATGGTGGAGGAAGAGGAAAGGTAGAAAAAGAGGTAAAAGTATACCAGTTAGTTCTATTAAAGCACCAGTGTGTAAGGTTGGGAGCAGAACATATGAAGTAGGAGAAAGGAGAGTAGGAAAGTGGTCCAGAACCAACTTATAGTCTATCGGATTGAGGGGGAGCAAAGAAAAAGATCAAAGCATGAAAAGGATTGGGTATGCATGTCCAAGTGTATTGGGTGGTCTGAATTAAAAGGACAAGGTCAAAAGTGGAAATAAAGGGAAGTAATGGTGGAATCTCCTCAGAGATAGATGCCTGAAGAGCAAAGGGAAAGGTAGGTATAGGAAAGGGTGTGGTAGGAGATGGAGTGGAACATTTTGATGGGATGATGCAACGGGTAGAGCTCGAAGTAGGGGTAGGTGCTATGGAAGTGGTAGAAACTGGAATGTCTGGATTTATAATGACAAAAGAATTTCATTAGGAAAGGGCAGGTTATATGGTTGGATAGGGCAAGATTCTCTGCCACTATAAACATCATGAGGAAGATCACATCTATGGAAAGTAATCTTGGCAATATTAGTATACTTGTAGCAAGAATAGTGTAGCATTGTTCTAATACTGTATCATAGTCAATCAGGCAGGTGATCAAATAATTTTCACAGTCTGACCAATCTTTGTTGTAGACAGGGCAATCTGCTGGGGAGATGGACACAGTTTTTGGACCAGAACTAAGGGAGGGGTGAGGCTGGGCCCTAATAGGTTAGTCAGTGAAGTCAGTCTGGGTAGATAATGACTGAGCTTGGCTTGGAGATATTGTTGGAAGTGGATGGCATTGTCAGAATAAGGGGCTGTAGGGGCGGATCACAAAAATTCAATCCCACTTGGCTGAGCCAAAAAGTGTATTCAAAAGATCTGTAGAGGTGGAAGTAGTTGAAAGACGTGGATTGGGAGAAAGAGGAGATGGTGTTGAGTAAGGTAGTATTGCTGAATGACAGATACTGAAGATGAAGAGTAATAATAAGGGAGGAGGGAGGAAGTAAATGAGGGAGATTGGAGATGGAGTGGAGGATGTTGGGAGTGAGGAAGGAATGTTTTCTGAAGGTTGAGGGATCTGGGTGGGTGACTTGGAATGGACTTAGATGACAGCAAGTATTGAGGAGGGGTTAGTAGTAGCAGTTTTAGGAGTTGTGATCAAGGGAAAGCCAGGGGTCAAGGAACAGGAAAAGTTAAAATAAGTGAGGCTACCCAAAAAAGGGGCAAGTCTTAATGTCCCTAATAAGGGTACAAAATTTTCATTACTGGCCATGGTAAGCCTGGAGTATGTGGGGAAGAGAAACAGTCCACACCTCAAGGATAGACAACTAAATAGGGGAATGCTGTTTTCATGAATCCCCTAGGTCATTCATGACTGACACTAGGCTAACCTTTCATTTTTTCAACATGGCTTTCACACCTTAGGAAATGGACATGAGAAGAGATTGAAAAGGAGGAGAAGGAAAGGGGTAGAAGAAAATCTGTGCAAATTTAGTTGAGCCAAGGTCTGTGGCTCAAGGTAGGGGAGATCCCCATCATGGGCATCAGTCTCTGTCTCCTATGTCCCTCACAAGAGCAACATATATGGGATAGGGAGGGGTTTCTGCCTTGAACTTGATCTTATTTGGTCCCTCTTTGACTTTAGTTATGGCTTATCTTGTGAGACCACGTCCTGACTTGTAGTGTGATACAGAATCTTGTCAGGAAATGGAGTGTGACCTGGGTTCATCAGGATCCTCCTCTCTTTCAGAACTGTGAGACACTTAAGTCATTGTAATCAGGTGACCTAGGTTGCTTACACTGCCTCCTCACTTGTTTTCCCAGACCTTAGACTCCTGTCTTGTTTTCCCAGACCTTAGACTCCTCTCTTGTTTTTTAAAAATTTCCACAGGGGCTAGGATCTCCAATAAGTTAATGTCCAGTGAAAGGGTTTGTTTGGAAAAGGCATTCTTTTTTCTTAGGAAGAGGAGCTTTATCCATCACATTCTGTTCCCAGACATGAGTGCTTAGAGTAGCAGGAACAAATTCTGGTCACTTTTTGGCAATTTCTTGATGCCAAAGAACCCCCTCTTTCCTGAGAAAACCGGCTCCAGGAATGATGACTGACACAATTAAAACACTTAGTAGCCTTGCACTATCACCATACATGTGTGCCTTAAGCTTACTTCAGAATTGTGTAGCTTGTGGCAGATGCTAAAAGAAAGACAGGACAATACAAGATCAGACTACTGAGTTAGGGTTTTCCATTTACTAAAGCGAAAGCCCCAGTAACCTGGAATATGTCAGCACAATATCCAATTTCCTTTAGGAGCTTCAAGGTGACTTGATCCTCTGAAGCAATGTTCATGATCATCTTTGGAAATTCTAACTGGCAATTGGATTTACTTTTAGGTTGCTATTGAAACCATAAAGCCCTATGATGAGACGACGTCATGAAAAAATTTGGTTTGAGGAGTGGGTATCACGAATATACCATCATGGGAAAATCTGTCTGAGCACCAGGGTAACAGGAACTTGCTATCATGAAAAATTTTTAAGGCTGGGGTGAAGGGAATGACTTGTCATGTTAGAGGCTGATTAGAATCAGTGTATGTCCCATCCTTGAGCTATGACTGGAAGAGTGCTGGCTCCAGGGTGGATGGTATTTCCATGCTTAGGATCACATTCTTACCCAGTGTGACTGGCAAAGGTTGTATATTACAGAAAATTGAATGTTATGAAAAAAATGAAAAAAATACACAAATAAGAAAGTGTTACTCATTGTTTTTTATACTGGCATGGAAAATAGTCTATCATCATCTAAATAAAAGCAAATCAGATGACAAATAGAGACGTTAGAAAATAGCAAAAAATTTAAAAATGCTTATTAAAAAAGAGAAAATAACACTGCAGAGAGGAGACATAGTCTTGTCACCACACACAAGTGTTTTGTGTGCACCCAGCCTACAGGCCACACACCCAGTAGAGTGGCCACTAAAGTAAACCTAATGACCGTATTTTGGGCCACACATTAGCAGTAATGCATCTAGACCCAATGGGGTAAGTTTGGGGGCCCTTCAACTATGTCAGGAGGTCTGAGGTTTCAAACTCTTCCTTGCAGTCTGTTTCTACCTCTTTATGACCATGCCCCCAGACCTATGCTAGGTCTTAGAAGCTATAGGTCCAGGAGGAACATCCAAATTTCTAGACCTCAAAGCCACATTTTGAACTGATACCAGAAGTTAGTCTGTGGAAGCTGTATGTTTGGAAATTCTAGCCTGAGCATTTTTGTATCATCCTGGCCCTGGTAGGGTTCCACAGGAATGGCCTGTCTGTCTCACAATCAATAGAATATTGAAGGGATATAGACAGCAATTACCACACCTGAAGGCATTCACAGAACCTGTGCAAAGCTAACAGGGTACCGATGGCAAGCAGACCAGCCAGCTGACCTAACTGGGACTGGGCTACTTGTGTTGCTGAAATATGCAATCCAAATATAATACTATACTATTTGCTAATTTGTTAAAAAGATATTTTACACTCACTTGGAGGAAATCACGTCTTGAGGAAATTCAAACTTTGGTTGCTTAGGAGAAAATCTTTATGGAATCAGAATTAATACATGAATTATACATATGATGTCAACTAAAGAAACAACAGAGCAAGCACAAAATGGTCAAATACCCCAATCTTAAAACAGCAGCCCTTCATCTTGAGAAATAAGCTGCTAGTAACACAATTAGGATGTCTATCATGCTTTCATCACAAGAAAAATCTTCTCAAGTCATATGAACCCAAAAATATATTATGACTGTATTTTATACTCATGGGTAAGAAGCAGATTCATTCATTCACTGAGATTCTGCAGGGATTCTCTTCCAGAATCCTACTATATATTGTATATTTAATAACAGAAAATACACATTTCTCATCCTATAGGTGCTTCCATCATTCTGCTTTCCTGACTAATTACATAAAAGTGAAATAACCAAAGTTATTTGCATTATACATGAACCTTTTCAATTAGCTTTAATGAGCAGTTCCTTATCATTTAAGTATTAGAACACAAAATATTCATTATATTAGATTAGATAAATTTTTCTAGCTTGTCTATTATCGTTCTGTATGCTTCATCATAACATTACAGTTTACAATAGTATAATAAAACTAACATAATTTCTTGAAAACAAGGCATTATTGTTTTTTATATAATTGAAAATACCTAGTCATTTATTACATGTTTAACACAAGCTTATTATCATATAAATAAAATGCCATGAATGTGCAAAATGATTCCAAAATGAATGAACTCGGAGTATGAAGAGACTTTATCTATGAAAAGACTTTATCCGAGAAATTATAATTAAGTTCATAAATATAACACATGAATGAAATGGTAATACTTATCAACTCACTGTTATTCACAGTTCCCAAAAATCAAAATAAATTTAATAATTATTATCACAATAATGCATACCCACAACCTCAGATAACATCAAGGTGAATACAAGAACCTAATGAAAGGCAGTGGAATTCACAGGTCAAAATATAGCTAAACCAAGCTAACACATAGGACGTAATGCATTAGAAGTGATGAAAGCAAAGTAATTTAATTCAAGCAATTCCTAGTTATTTGACACTAAGTAATCTAACTGAAAATAACAATAAATACCTTTATTTGGCTTTTCTTGAAAGTCTGCTTCAGCCTCGGCCTCCTCTACCAGACTGAGCATACTGTGATCTCTTCCTTGATGAGCCTACTTGAACCTAGCATATGCTACCCTAAAATAAACTAGAATTAAACTTAAAAACAGGGTAGACTGAAACGTAAGAAATTCATTAATTGAGCACATTTCAAACTGCCCAATGTTGCCTTAAATTTTTATTCCTCTTTTCATTAATTTCTTGGAAAACAAAAGAGTACCATCTGATGATACTCAAAATGGTAATGTTAATGTTTGAAACAAATAAATGTGCTAGACATCAAAAGGACGAATGTGATTCTGTGTTCAGTATTGATGGGAAGAATGGGGCAGGGAAGGAATGTGCACTAAATTGTTATTGTTATCATTATTGTTATTAGTTTTATATTATTCCTATGGTCCATATCAAGTCCCACTGACATTTTTAATGACACGTTTGTACATCTGAAATTCTTAAATATGTAGTTATAGACTGTAAATTAAGCTTTACAAAGGTAAAAAATGAAGTACAACCTTTCAACATAACTGACTTTGAAAATATTTTATGAACAAATCGAATATGTATCGAGAATTCCCTATTAACCCTAATCTGGCAGTGCCAGAATTATCTGTGTGGTACTCATTCCGGTAATTATTGGCAACCTTCTACCCTTTCCAGCAGCGAGTTCGCTGTGTACAGTCAGCCCTTCTCACTCACTCTCAAGAGCGAGTCATGACACATATATCATGAACGGAGGGCTTTCCGTGATGGCTATAGCCATGCCTGGCAGCAGAGTGTTAACATATCCATGAAAAATAATTTCTTAATCTTAATGCATATATATAGTTCTTTGTAAATCACAAATGTTCCAGTATTATTTTTGGAAGCTATAATAAGGAAGCCTAAACAATAAAATCATACAGTAGTGCACAATGAAAATATATGGAGAATCACATATATATCTTTGGTTACGATAACATTGTAACTTGTATGTCATCCTACTCTAAGACCATGAATCAGAAAAAATTATAGATAATGCTTTCTCCTCCAGTAGATTCTTACTTTGCATATTTTATCTCTTATTTCCGCTCTCTGACATATTTGGCATTTTTGTGTGTGTGTGTGAGCGTGTGTGTGAGCGTGAGAGTTTGAATGTGTGAATATGTGTGTGTGTGTGTGTGTGTGTGTGTGTGTGTGTGTGTGTGTGTGTGTGTGTGTGTGTGTGTGTGTGTGTGTGTGTGTGTGTGTGTGTGTGTGTGTATCTGTGTGTGTGTATCTGTGTGTGTATCTGTGTGTGTGTATCTGTGTGTGTGTATCTGTGTGTGTGTATCTGTGTGTGTGTATCTGTGTGTGTGTATCTGTGTGTGTGTATCTGTGTGTGTGTATCTGTGTGTGTGTATCTGTGTGTATGTATCTGTGTGTATGTATCTGTGTATGTATCTGTGCATGTATCTGTGTGTATGTATCTGTGTGTATGTATCTGTGTGTGTGTGTTTGTGACTGTGTTTGTGACTGTATATTTGTGACTGTGTTTGTGAGCATGTGTGCATGTGTGTTTGTGACTGTATATTTGTGACTGTGTTTGTGAGTATGTGTGTATGTGTGTTTGTATGAAAATATATGGATAAACTGTGTTTGTGAGTGTGTGTGTGTGTGTGTGTGTGTTTGTGACTGTTTGTGAGTGTGTGTGTGTGTGTGTTTGTATGAAAATATATGGATAAAATAGCACAAATCTGAGGTTTGCTTCCAGGTCAGAGAAAACCAAGTATTTAATACTTTTTCCCAAATGCACTTACCAAATGCCATACAGTATTCAATACAACATAGTACCTAATGCACTGCAGTAATACATATTGTCTCCTTAGACTTCTAGACACATCAGTGTGTTGTGACCATTGTCCTGTTACTACAAGGTTTTCATAAGTGGATTCCTGAGGTAAATAATTAAGTCAAGGGCACAGATACATTGCCCATGCATACACCACACACAACTACCTTTCCATGTGTGAAAACCCTTCTGGTTCCTCAATCACTGACAAAATGCTCCACTTGCAGCCACACACAAAGACACTACCACACCCACACACTCACCATTCCCCCCTCCTCCCCCCCCCCCTCTCTCTCTCTCTCACACACACATACACACATACATAAACACACACACACACACACACACACTCCTTTAAGCATACGTAAATTATCAAGCCCTCATGCACACACACACACGCACACACACACACACACACACACACACACATGCGCGCACACACACACACACACACACACACACACACACACACACACACACACACACACACACACACACACACACACACACACTCACACACACACACTCACACCACACACTCACCACACACTCACACCACACACTCACACCACATACACAAATCTGTCCCATAATTATATTGGCATATTAGACATTATGAGCTTCAATAAATATGGCTGCTGTAAATTTGCAGATTTAAAAAGAACAGTAAGGCTTTGATAAAAACCAGACTTTATGTAAATACAAAATATTTGTTAAATTTAGAGCACAAATCAATCACAAACATTATAAGTAACAGTGTACAGTTTGGATATATAGATAAACATATTAAATGTATACAGAAAAACAGACATACATACATGGAGACAAACATCCAGAGAGAATGATTTACAATGATGTGGATACAAAAATAAAAAATGCTGGATGCTCAAGGAGCTGAACACTGGATATACATACCATATCAT
Organism: Penaeus vannamei; assembly: GCF_042767895.1. Lineage (NCBI taxonomy): Eukaryota > Metazoa > Arthropoda > Malacostraca > Decapoda > Penaeidae > Penaeus > Penaeus vannamei. The sequence goes on along the minus strand of NC_091568.1, from coordinate 32,313,984 downwards.
CACAATCAAGTCACAAACCTCAGTTTAATTCCTCCCAAAAAAGTATTAATAACATTACACAGATGCAAATACATGATCAATTGAAGACCACACTGCTTAGAAAATGTTAGCCATATATCTGAAAAAATAGGCCTAATGCTAAATCAAAACAGTTTTTTTCATGTGCCAAAGCCACCACAAATTATTGCTAAATTTCTCTAATTTTAGTTCTGAATATCCTCAGTTTGGACAAAACAGAGAAGATTGTAAGAGAGGCATGGTTTGGTGAGCTATTGAGAAAATATACCAGTAATAATATTATTTTGGTTTTGATTTTTAGATTAACCTTACAAACTCTTCATCTGATAAAGAAAATATATAGAAAAATCATATATACACATTACAACCTATTTTTGGTTACAAAGGCTTAGGCACATCCATCTGGTGAGAATCTGGAACAGACCATTCGCATCACATTACAACCCTACCCTGAAACCCTCAAAAATAATCTCTGTTGCTTTTAAATAACAGATTTAAACTGCTTGCTTACAATAGCAATTTTCAAATCTTCTTTTAACAGTCATCAATAAATACCATTCAAATCTACTTTCTCCAAAACAGTCATGGGATAAAACTTATTGGCCTTATGGGATGTGGACTCCTGAGACATGAAATGAGAATGTGTCATACGAAGAAGACATACACAACACAAAAGACACAAATTAGCAATTTCTTAAAAGAATTAAATTCTTCACAAGTCAATTTGAAAATCAAATCTGTAAATTATAAAGAAAGATAAATGCAATATGCCTCCTCACCATTACATAATCTGCATTTTCCTGAGGCCAGAAGATACCATTCATCCCAACATATTCTTCAAAAGAATATTGGAATTTTAATTTGATTTACAAATCATGGAAATTTAATTCTAGTGATACTATTGAATGGTCAACATGAGTGAATTTTCTTTTTACAGTATGATTTATAAATGGTAACAATATTTCTTCCAAATTTTTCTTATATCAATTGTCAGCAAATAACATTATCTACTGCTAGAATACAAATAATTTTAAATGCAATTTGGTATTTGTACAGTCAACTTCACTCTGATCTATGTAAGGTCTGATATTAATGGTATCAGAGCAGTGACAAATTTACAAGAATTTCTTCATAAAAAGCTACTATCCTCCTTCACGTACAATTTTACTGAATTTACATGATGCATAATGACTAGTATTTTTTTTTCTTTTTTAG
>NC_091568.1:32285251-32307751 GCF_042767895.1 Penaeus vannamei | reverse complement strand
TAGGATTCGTTCTTGAGCTTAGTGCTGCACTCTCTCGGGCCACAACTTCTTCCAGCACACGCCTCTGGACTTCACGTTCAATCAAGAGAGCCAATCTAAAACAAAGTTGATATGCTCTCTAACAAATATAAAGGTGTAACTTACTGTATCTAAATATCTATTCTACCTATAAAACCAAAAGTTAGTAATTAAAAAAAACAAAACACATCAACAATTTCTCCACATTTCTTACCTATCCTCCTGCAGAAGTGAAGAATCCAACGGAAGATCAGTGGGTCTTTCAACATGGTGTCCATTTTCTTTGTCTTCCCTTGCTTCTTCATCTCCTTGCATCTTGTCCTTTGGGGCAGCCATGTCCTTTGTTCCTAATGGCTGGCTGAAGATTTGATCTTCCAGGTTGCAATAATGCTGTTTTAGTGTTTCAAGTTCACGAATCTGGGGATTAAAACCTTTTCTTAAAAAAATGTTTCAAGTTGCCTTGAGATATTTTTGTGTAAATAAATGTAAGATATATATAACTAACAATAAATTCAAGGTAATGTCTATAAAAATCTCAATGGTTTATAAATAAAAATGAATAATTACAAAAAAGTACCAGGCACTTTGAGAGGATTAAGTATTAATCTTATTACCATTATTAACCCATTGACACCAGGACTGTGATTTTAATTTATCAAGTTTGTTTATACATAGATGGCTTCACAAGAGCTTAATTGCCTATGAGTTAATTACTAGTCCTACCTATCTCACCAGTTCATTTATTTACTTGATTTATGTAAAGATTTTTAAAAAATTCTTATTGCTATCAGTACTGTTATCAAAACTGCTATAACAATAAAGCTGATAATAATAACAACAGTATCTATATCAACAGTCCTAGAAAAAAAAAAAAAAAAAAATCCACAAAATTCAGAGAAATGGGACATCAGGTGAGATCAAGCCTACTAATTACTCCTAGGTGGCATAGTACTTGTGGAGCCATCTTTTCCCAAAACAAAACTATAATGGACATGTAGTACATGTACAGTTGCGGAATTATATTTCAGTATACTTTCTGGGTCCCACTTTTGAACCTCTGGCAACCAGTCGAAGTAAACATAGCATAAATAGTATTTTTGTGAATGATGCTAAAACACTTGGTAGTTTGTAAAAGAGTGTGATTGGTCGAAAATAAGAAACCAATAAGTGTATTAATGAATATTTTTTGAAACGGTAAACCATTTGATCTTTTGCTTTCTTCAAATAAGTGATAAAGAACAAAGCATGTAATATTAGTTATCATTGACTTTGTAGTTGGATATTCTTCAAATGCGATATCCTGGCATTGTTTGCTTATCCAAATGGGGAGGCGGCATTTCCTACTCCTTACAGCATAAGAACTATCATTTATAGATACATATTTCTTGAAACATAAAAAAGTTTCATGCTTTGAACATTTATGTATGGTAACTAAATTACCTAACACTCTGTAAAATCCCTGAGACCTCTGTAAATACCTTTGATACTTGCACCATCTAGTAGCAGCTAATCGACCTAATGAAGATATTTTTATCTTTATGCCTGAATCAAACACATATTGAATGAATAGAAACCATGCTAAATTAGATTCTTCAATACAGAGCATGAACAAAATCACAATTAGGTTACATTGAATATGTAGATTTGTTATCGATGTGTGTGTGTGTGTGTGTATCATCTATGGAAATATGAAGTTACGAAAGTGTGTATAATCAGCTATTATTATGCATTGAATCTTGGCGTTTCTTTGAGGAGTTGCATCCACATTCGAAGAGGTGAGCGAGAAAATGCATGCTTGCTTGTTTCAACTCAAGCAGCTATTAGCTGGGTGGTTCCAAGGAGGGTGAATAGCAAAAATCTTTGCAGTTCAGGATGGACGCAAAGAAAGCTGTAATCTGAAATAGGCTGCTACAATGGAGTGACATAGCTCAATGGTAGAGTACTGGCTTTGCAATCGCATGGTCCTGGGTTCGCGTCCGGCTGCCCCTCTCAGTTGACTCAGCTGTGAATAAGCACTGTTAAGTGGAAGTCAGCATGCTAGGGTCAAAGTCGGAGCAGAAAGGAACTGGCCACCCTACTGCATCATCCCGTGGCTTAGTAAGCATGTTTCTCTACAAAACATGTCCCTTACATCCAGATGGATATGGGACCAACTTTGACTTTTGACAATGGGTTGAGGGAAAGTGACTTCTCCAACGATGATATATTCGGAGAGCTGGGCATCTCCTGGACGATGGTGTACAGGCAGATAGGGTGGGAAGAGGAGGGCACCCATAACGACCAAAATACACCAGAAATACATGGAAAGCTCCACTGCTGAAGGGAATTAAAGGTGTAAATATTAGCCCTTTTCAATATTTCAGAAATCAATTTATTTCAATTTACTATATAGATATTTGTTTACAGAACTGTGCCCTACATGTCATATTTCATGTTCAGATTCTATATCATTCTTTACATTTCACATATGACAGACAAATTATCTATCCGCGTGACCTGCAATATGTGGGGGTGGATCTCCCTACATGATGTTGGTGAAACAGGGAAAATGCCTCTTAGAAAAATATATCGAATTGTTAGAAAAAAATCCTCACATCAGTACACTGTTATGCCTTGGCCCTTCCCAGAAACAATGAAGATAACTGACCTATACACACGTCCAGGGCAGTTACGAAATAGTTTCCTGCCTAACACCACATGGAAGTCCTTCAATTGCCAAGCGAGGGATGTCCCTCAAACCCGACGAAAAATGTTTGACCGAATGTTGTCAATGTTTGAGAAACGGCTCATGAAACAACTTCCAACTAGCTGATAGAAATCGAGACGTTACATGTGAACACGTCACCTCTGTCTCTGGGATTAGACACTGTTTGAATAACAATACATATTTCCTATTATAAGATTACTATTTGTCTTCCCTTTCTACAGTTATTACCATTTTTAGTAAAAGTATCTCCAAAATTAATAAACATCCCCAAATTAGTCAATTCACTGAAGCCCCCATCATCTATGAAAAAATAAAAATAAATAATTATATACATATGTGTGTGTGTGTGTCTTAGTTATCAACAACATGGCATGGCATTTGTGTGAGAAGGGGTTCAAAATGTATATGAAATATAAAACAAAAGATTTTAACTAAAGCGTTAAAATCTGTATAATTGCAGTTCTTTCACACATAATACATACACACATTGTTGAGGCCTAGTTAACCCAACCACGTTTTTGCGTTCAGTTAATATTGTAAAATAATTATAATTGTCTGTTTATTGAATCCGTGCCTAGATCTGATCTCTTAGTTCACAATGAAAATTACATATAAAAACTTTTGTGATAAAAGACAAGAATGTCATTTTTTTTCTACACATACACATACACTGTAAACAAGCATGTATTGATAAAAAGAAGGGGAAAAAAAAAAAAAAAAAGTAAAAATAACAAATAAAAGTAAAGAGCAAGATTAACTGACATTAATCCAAATGAATTTTTTTCTTCTTCAAAATATCAGATATACAGCTCCTGTAATGAGAGTTGGTTCTTTGACTTTTGCTATTCTACCTCTTTGGAACCACCTAGCTTGTAGTTGCTTGAGATGAAACAAGCGAACTTGTATTTTCTCGCTCAACTGATCGAATGTGGATGTGCCTCCTTCTAAAACTGCCAAGACTTACAGAAGAATAACAGAAAAAAATATGATCAGATTTTAGCACAAGATACAGGACATTCTGAATAACCGAAATGAATTAAACATACTGTTTCATAACTCGTCACTAAGCAGTGACTTTGTATTTCCATGGACGCCACACACACACACACACACACATACACACACACACAAAGATGAAGCATCTATGCATTCTGTAAAGAAGAATCTAATGTAGCATGATTTCTGTTTATTCAAAATAAGTGTTTGGTTCTGGCAAAGAGGAAAAAACGGAAGAATGGGGAAATCCCGCCTCCACACCATAGGTGTTGCCATTTCGATAAACAAACAATTCGAGGATATCGCATTTGAGGAATATCCAACTACAAAATCAAAGAAAGCTAGTATTACATGTTTTGTGATCAATTATTTGAAGAAAACGGAAGATTAAATGGCTTACTTAGTTTAAAAAAATATTCATTAATATACTCATTGCTTATTTACATTTGACCAATCACACTCTTTGTTACAAATACCTAGGGTTTTAGCCTCATTCACAAAAATACTATTTACGCTGTGTTTACTTCGATTGGTTGCCAGATGTACAAAAGTGGGACCCAGAAAGTGTACTGAAATATAATTCCGCAACTGTACCTGGCAGCAATGGTTAAGAGAAAATTCCTCTTAAGCTTATGCAAAGTAAAATGTACTGGAGTTAGTTTTAGGCAACAAGGATGGCCACACAATGAGGATTATTACTACGGTAATTTTGAAATTCTCATTTTAGTAAAAAGCGTGCTTACCTGTTCACTGACACTGGTGTCTTGTTTTTCTGAGCCTTCACGAAGTCTTAACAGCACTTCTGATGCCTTGGCAACTTCAGCTTCAGGAGAAATAAGAGCACTACTTTCACAAACATCTTCAAGGCCTGAGTGCCATACTGCAGACTTCTCATATTCTTTATTTACTACTGCTTTGCCTTCTGTTCCTGAGGATCCTTCATTGTCAATACTCTTTTGATTAACATCCACTTGAGACTGATTTTCTACATTTCCATTTGCACAACCTTTGTTGTTATTATCTAACTGTCTGTTGTTATTGTCAACACAGGAAGGAGGGACATTTTGGTCACTAGAGCAACTATCAGAGGGTGCACTGTATACCTCATAGGAAGACTCATTCCCACTTGCCTTGTATGAGTATGAAGTGAGGGTTTCTTTTTTGTCTTCAGCTTCTGCTTGATTCAATATATCTACAGAGCCTTTCCTGAGACCATGAGAACCTGATACTTTTATTGGTGTTGATGTTGCAGCTCCTCCTACAACTGGTGATCCATGTGGTATGCGCTCACCTTCAACTTGTAGGATAGGAGATGTAAGGAAAGCTGCTAGATTATCTTTGGCTATGGTACTGGTATAATCTGGAGTTCTAGGAATCTCTCCTGCAACTACTCTGATATTCTTAGAGACAAGCTCTTCACCATCACACTTTAGTGTATGTGGTAGATTTCTAGCTGCACTTGCTGAAGGTTCCTCTCCTTTCATTTGTGATAAATCACCACTTACATATTTATCTTTAGGCACTTCAAGAATAGAATCACTCTTCTCATTAACAAAGGCACCATGTCCACCCTGGTTAAGCTCCTTTCTCTCTTTGACACATTCCGTGGGTGGACCATCAAGAGGTAAAGGAGACACAGGTGAGATCAGGTCACGAGGCTCAGGAGAAAGGACAGAGGTAGCAGTGTAGAAGGTGTCTGAGGCTGGTGTTGAATTCACTGAAGTGTTTCCCATCCTTGGATCTTCCTTATCTCCTGGTAGCGGTAATGTCAGGCTGGAGAATCAGTGTTGCATTAGACATCTTTCTAGAGACATAAAGTGGAAACAACTACAAACAATATATACTTTTTCAAATGTGGTGTCCTTAATATAAAGACTGTCAGATGATCAAATTTTGTATATTTAGGCATTTATTAAACTAAAAAACTAATTAATACTGTTCACTCTATGATAAATTTCATATATATATATATATATATATATATATATATATATATATATATATATATATATATACTTATATATACATATATATACATATATATATATATATATATATATATATATATATATATATATATATATATATATATATATATATATGTATATATTAGTGATAAAAAAATATATATATAAATAAATAAATAAATAAAATACTACTAAAAAAGGATGACAAACACCTGGCTTTCCTGAGAGCATGGTTACTCATGCTCCCTTCAAGATGACTGCCAATAGGAGTAGTTGGCTGGCTGTGTGTGTGCAGACTTGTTTGGGTAGACATTTCACACAAATCTGCTGCCTCAGCTAATCTAGACATCTGTTAAATGGTTCAAAATTCAATACAGAGCAATGTTTAACTAATACAAAGTAATTAAGCTAATTTGGACTAATTATGACAAAGTGAGAATTTCAAGTAGAAGGAATTCACTCAGCAGAGAGGCACATCTGTGAATGTGTGTGGTTGACAGGTGCCTGGCTTAGTTCTCCTGTCCACACATGGCTTACAATCAATCTTTCATTCAGTTAACATGTAAAATGGTGCTTAGTGTAAATGTCATTTGTCGAAGGGAAATTCTTTTTCTTTTCAATTATAAATAAGTTTCCATTTTCACTTTCTTGTCGTACAGTTCCCTACAGCTCCAACTGGTGCACCCCTATGGTGCAAAGACTGTATTTTTTTCTGGTAATACATGCATAGTATCAAGTATTCTGTGAATGGAATTCATTTGTCACAAAGCCTGTGATTGGATCATATTTCGCAAATATCTTCACTGACAACTATAATCAGCCTTCAAAATTATGTTAAAAAATTAGGAAATATTACAAGGTATAGCCAAATGCTAACATTATTGCTTGAAAGATGTGTTCCCCTTAAACAAGACCAATTGGGGATGGTATAACTATAGCACATTCGCAATTGCCAAACCTTGATGAAAACACTTAATGTCTAAAGAGGTATATGAATTTTCTTTAAATCTACATGTGCGCATGCACGCGTACACACACACACGCGCAGCGACAAACTCTGAGGCTGGAGAATCAGAAACATTGTGATTGTTTTTTCGCGTTTTTTTTTTCTTTTTCTTTTTCCCTCTAAACATATACTTATCTACACTTAAAAAATACTTTTACTTTACTGTTTCCCACTCCTTAACCTGTAGGTGGCAACAATTGCTGAGTCACAGTTGTCAAATCTACAATTCCCCCTCCACGCCTGTTATAGATATTTGTAGAATTATTTCAACTAATTACAGTCTTTGTTAGAGACAGGCCTCTTGACTCACAGAATACTCCATACTACACAAGTACTGTCAGATAAAAATTGTCACCTAAAGACTTGTTAGAAGTGTGGGAAACTGTATATACAACACACAAAATTAAAAAGAGGAAATGCACACAAAGAGGGAAATTTTCAACCCCAAATAATGTATATAGATATAAAGATATTCTCTGACCAAGTTGTAAAATAACAAGCAAATACTATACATTGAGAACCAATGGCTCTAAATAGTCCAGGCTTGCATATTCTAAACACTGTAAATTACACAATTTCGTCAATAATTTTTCCATGAGAGAGCCATGCTATTATACTTTCTCTTTTGTTTGCTTCTAAGTAACTCTTTTTACTCAAATTCTCAAATATCAGAATTTTGTACACTCAATGTTTGCTCATCAAAATAAAAACTCTATATACCTTGGTCATACGCGACACATTGTTGACATCCATCTGTTGCTTTTCAGAGTCACTCTCCATCCTGAAGTATGAGGAAGTATGTTTTAAACAATTATACTGGAAACTCAATACTGTAACATGTATTAGTCAAATAAGTGATTTATTCATGCTTATTTACCCCACTAAAATAATTCTTTACCTAACTTAATCTACAGTGACCTTCATATTCTGCATATTCTGAATCTATGCATCTATCTATCTCTGTCCCATGCACACAGTATTCTTTACCCAGAATGATTTTCTCTCAGAGCCAATGGGAATCTACAGTATAGTCTGTGATTATCTCACAAATCCAGTTATAACTTTAATGATGTTTCAAAGCCAGCCTTGATGACCATAAGCAGGGTGTGTGTTATTGCAAATTATCCAAAATAGGAGAATGGGTGGCTGGAGACAAATCCACGTTCAGGACAGTGTCTAAGTAACTGATGCTATGCTACAGAGATAAAAGTATTGGATACAAACTAACCCTGAGAGATTGTCAAATGATCTGACAAGATCGGTGGCAGATCTTGACAAGAAGGACAGGCGGGAGAGATTAAGGTGCGTCTTATTTCCTTCCTTCCTTAGCCTTGCTGCTTCTTGGGGGTCGTTGAAGCGGAACATGTGACTTCCTCCCAACACTACCACACATCCTACAAATGCACAAAATATATTAATAGCATAATATAAAGTACACAAAGAGTCTACAATACACATTTACCATCCTCAAATCTGCACACTATAAGAAATGTTTCAACAAATGATTATGAAATGAATGCAAATAAAAGCACATACATGCACATGCTATGCAAAAAAATAAAGACACAGGCACACAGGCAGATGAACATACCTTGAGTGAGCTTACTGGGTTTATCAACAAACTGCGAGTTGACCCAGCACTGAGCATCTGGCCGGGATTCTAACACCGCTGCTCCCTCATGCAGGTGGATAGTGCAGTGTTCCTCAAGCACCTCTCCTCCCTAGTATTTTGCAAGTCATTTCAATTCTTTTGTTGGATCAAAATCTGATACAATACTAAGAAATCAGAAGTAACATACAAAGCTAAACAAAATTACTAGCAGCCAAAAGTTTATTTCAGAATATTGGGACTTTATCTTCCAAAGATGACATTAGGCATGGGCCATCACACCAATTTAGGGTAGAATAAATATGTATGTTAAGACACACACCCAGACCCAGATGCACACACACACACACACATATTTCACTTAATATATTTTCTTAAACTACTGTATATATTCTTTTAAGTTGAAAATAAACATAAGGATAAATCAACAAAGAAGTATTTTATATATGGTAGGTCTGTGAGGCAGTCAATAATGCTAACCATCACATAGTAGTTATTGGGCTTGAAGATCTTTATACAATCAGAGCATTAAAGCTATCAAACCATAAACTATATGACATTTCTATATAATTCAAGTCCAGAAATGTATTCATAAAATAGAGGACCACACTACACAGGACATAATTCAGGCTGGGAGAAGAATTACCATTTGATGCAAGCAACATATTGCAATTTTCAACTTCACTAGAAATGCAACTAAACACAGACTTAGGACGATGATTTCCAAAATTCTGTAACCTTAGAATCAAACGGGATGACCAGATTCATCTGATGTTTACTCCATTTCTTTCATTCCTTCACTGCATCAAATGACTTATCCCTTCTTCCATTAATTAATTAAACCAGTACTATGGCAAAATAGGGAAACTTTTAATACATGTCACTCATTACATTCTTATTTTATGCTTGCAACAGTTCTATACTGATGTAAAATTATGAAGTCTGGTTCTCATGAGGGATAGCAATAACCACAGCTTCAAAAACATACAAAAATGGTGATGCATAATTCAAGATATTGCATTGAATACCTCCAGTTTAATATCCTGAGATGGCAGAGATCCTATGGTGGTTGTGCCATCGTTAAGGTGATATAATGTAACTCCTGTGGTCAGGAGGTTGTCGTCTATTAGGACCAGATGGGGACGTTCTGAATCAAGGATTACACCTTGTCCTGGGAATGAAAAAATTCTTATAAAGTTCCTGTGTTACAGCAATATGTTATATCATATTATATCAACATGCAAGATCAAAACTTTCATAGTTCACTTCTAAAAATCTCTATCTTCTGTTTACTCTATCATTTCCTGATTTTATAACTAAGGATTTTTGTATTTCCCAACGATATTATAATTCATCCTAAATACACATCATAAAATATTCATAAATGCACCTACTAATCATAAAATTCCATTACCATTCAACTTTCTCATATCAACTAAATTGTTATAGAACCTAAATATTGGATAATACCATAATACCTAGTGCATTTTCATTGGACAAGAATGAGAACAAAGATCTTTAACAATGTAAAGATATCTAAACAATGTCAAGACATGTTCCTTTTAGCTACTAATATTTCAATAAAAAATATAGATCAGAGTATTACTCACCAGCCTTCCTTAACCCAAGGGTCTTCTGTTCCTGGAGGATTGTATGTGTTTCACTCCATCGCTCTGTCCACTGGTCTGTGAGTTCCTTTTCTTTGGCTTGCTTCTGACTCAGTGTTGCCAGTATACTGCCCTTCTCACTGCTTTCCTGAATAAACACCACAAAGTTGTATATGATATAAATTTTTCATGAGCCTGAATATACATAATCCTAATTCACTGAAATACAGTACTGGTAAAATGCAGCATTTTAATGAAAAAAGCATAGTTTGAGATTCATTTTTCAGAAATTCTAATGATAATATTTGCAAAAATTAGGAATCTGAAAACACTCTTCCACCTAATGTAGCAAAAGAAAATATTTCTAGATACATCTAAATCCCTTTTGTAAGTGAAATCTACCACAGTGGCCTAACAAATGCAAGTAATTTTGATCTAAAATAAAAATCATTGCTCAAAGATCTGAATACATCCAACTGATAACATGCAAGCCCATGCCTTGTCAGGGAACTGATGTCTGAAAAAATTAAGTCAGTCTATGCCTTACCTCTGGCCCAACAACTGCAAACTCATGAATCATGCTCTTAAGCTTCATGATCTCCTCTCGTAATTCTCTGATAAGCTTCACATTTGGATCTTCATTGATGGTTGGCTTGTTGATAATATTCTTCGCACGATTTGCATATCGTAAAGTACTTAATGTCTCCCCATAATTAACATCAGCTGGAGAGATTGCTATAGACACATACAAACATTAGTAAAATACCCTTGTCCTCCTCAACTATCAAGCATAAAACAGAGAACATATATTGAGGATAATTTATTATTTATGCTACAAATCATTTTTCAACATTACTGACTTACTTGCAATCATGATGGTTTTTGAATTGCCACCAAGAGAATCCTTCAAAAGCCATGTCAAGACAGAGTCCCTATACGGAATGAAAACTGTCTTTCCTGTAGTAGCTTTTGCAGCTTGTTCAGCCAAAGCACTTATGACGGAGCCTAGTGTGACTAGGGACTTGTTAATATGTGCTCCTTCTTTGAGCCTCTGGCCTGTGGCTCCTGTGGCATCAGCACGTTCACTAATAAATTACAAGATTTTATTAATACTTCAATACTAACATGAAAGAAAAATCTGCAAATGCCAGTCTTGAAAATGAACTATAGTACATAACTTATGAATCTATATCATGGACAAACTTGTAAGTCAAAGCTTAAAAACTCACTCACTCTATTGCCTTACCTGCCTGCTAAATCAACAAGATGGATTTTAGACCGTGTTTCAAGGGGCATGTCTGACAGTAGTTTTGCTTGTATAAATGTTACAGTAAATATGGCATGACTTCTAGAGCTGGTATCATTCATGTGGGTACTTGCAGTAGTTCGGATGGAATTTCCCCTTACCATTAACTCCTGAAATATGAAATGTTGTTATTCTCCTTGACAAGTTGTGACTTTCAATATGTACTTAATAACAGGAAATGATCTGCCTGACCTGGATATCAGAGTACTGATGAACCAAGTGATTGGAGAGGTCTTGGACATAAGGTCCAAGTTTTGGGTGTTCTCTCACACGCAAAGAGTGGGTAGCGTTCTCACTGCCTTGTCGAAGAAGGTCTTTCACTCGTTCATTGTAGATCTCCAGGTAGCTCACCTCTACCCTAAAAGACAAAAAGAAAATTTCCAAACAAAATATAATAGTAAGAAGATTACTGGAGTATGGAAGTATGCTGCTAGTATTACAAAGAGGTACTCACTTGTAAGTAGTTCCGGCTTCCCTGCCTTCAGCCATTTTTGAGAACAGGGCTTCACAGATTCTTGGTATTAAACCTGGATTTGCCTAGGAAGAAATTGTATATGAGTGCAACATTATTGAGAGACTAATTATGTGTCTTGTTAAATACAAAGAAATATAATGAAAAAAGGAAACATACCTCAAACATTTTCACAGATAAACCCTGGGTTCCACTACCCTGACTGCCCTGGTTCCTGAGCCACCTCAGGACAACAAGCCCTAGTTTTAGTAAAGTTATCATTACACTACCCAGGGATAAGTGAATCTAGGCTGGCTTCAAAATACTTTTCATATTATTACAACTGCATAATAATTGACTAATCTCAAAGATATCATAATCAGCATATACTTATAGCTTGCAAAAATAAAATCAATCTGAACCTAGGCATAGAAAGCCCTAAGCTTGGCTCTCTAAATACCTTCTATAATGTTTCTCTGGTTCCAGAGACAGACAAAGCTATTGGAACCCCAGTTTAACACAATTAATAAAATTACCTGGCTCCCCATCATTGTAAAGGTCTTCCCACTTCCAGTCTGACCATAGGCAAATACACAAGCATTGTACCCTTGTAAAACATTGGATACAACATCTGTTCCAAGATCTTCATATATCTGTACCTGAAAATAAAATATCAAGTTCTTTGATTATCCATTATAATATCTTTCTAAAATTCTAATATATGAAAAAATATCATAACATTATTGTTATTTCCATTTCCAACACCAATACCTGAGGTGCAAAATGTCTATCTTCTTCTTTGTGGGACCAGTATGAATAGTCAAAGGTGAAGTCCTTTCCGCGTTCTCTATTCTCTGAGCCATCTCCCAAAGCTGCCTGTATAAAGACAGTGCATAAAGTTATATCATATTACACACATCATTTCACACATGTTAAATCCATAAGTATTGAGTAATACTGGTCATGCTCTTCCATCATAGACTCCAGAGATGGGCATTATCTGTGGCAAAACAGCCTCAAAAAGTTCCTATATGATTCCCTGTCAAGATATAGCAATGTCACAGCAGTAGTGTGTTGTTACAATGGAATGAGTGGTTTTTAAGTATGCCAGACCAGAATGGCAGAAGGAGATAATCAGGGTAGTGTACTGATATGCATGACTGACTGACATGTGAGTGATCCTTTGTTGCATGAGAGGACAGTCATGCAATTTCACATTTTTCAAGCGGTAAGTTGTAGTATTCTCCTATTCTCACTTTGTTATCGTGCAATGTACATACTTTTGACATCTCTGGGGGGTTGGGAGGGGGGCACAATGTGAGCACTTCAAAAAATAGGTCTTTGAAGAAAATGCATTTCACTCACTTGTCAATCATTCATTGCCTGTCAACACTGGTGCTGGAGCTATGGGAAAGGTAGCAGAATAGTCAGTTTTTCCGTCAGTTAATTTTCCCCCCCCCACAGAAGAGAGACATCTGAGTTTATCTGGACACTCTGTGTGTGTATATGTGTGTATATGTATGTATGCTTGCGTATATGTATGTATGCTTGTGTATGCGTGTGTGTGTGTGTGTGTGTGTGTGTGTGTGTGTGTGTGTGTGTGTGTGTGTGTGTGTGTGTGTGTGTGTGTGTGTGTGTGTGTGTGTGTGTGTGTGTGTGTGTGTGTGTGTGTGTGTGTGCGTGTGCATGTGTGTGCGTGTGCGTGCGTTGCGTGCGTGTGTGTGTGTGTGTGTGTGTGTGTGTGTGTGTGTGTGTGTGTGTGTGTGTGTGTGTGTGTGTGTGTGTATGTTTGTGTGTGTGTGCGCGCGCATGCATGTGTGTGTGCGCGCGCGCATGCATGTGTGTGTGTGTGTGTGTGCGCATATGTGTGTGTGTGTGCATATGTGTGTGTGTGTGTGTGTGTATGGGTGTGTGTGTGTGTGCATATGTGTGTGTGTGGATATGTGTGTGTGTGTGCATATGTGTGTGTGTGCATATGTGTGTGTGTGCATATGTGTGTGTGTGCATATGTGTGTGTGTGCATATGTGTGCGTGTGCATATGTGTGCGTGTGCATATGTGTGCGTGTGCATAAGTGTGTGCGTGTGCATAAGTGCGTGTGCATATATGTGCTTATGTGTGTGTGTATGCTTATGTGTGTGTGTATGCTTATGTGCGTGTGTGTGCTTATGTGTGTGTGTGTGCTTATGTGTGTGTGTGTGCTTATGTGTGTGTGTGTGCTTATGTGTGTGTATAATTGTGTATATAAGTGTGTATATAAGAGTGTATATGTGTATGTCTGTATATATGTGTATGTGTGTGTATATATGTGTATATGAGTATGAGTATGAGTATGAGTATGAGTATGAGTGTGAGTGTGTGTGTGTGTGTGTGTGTGTGTGTGTGTGTGTGTGTGTGTGTGTGTGTGTGTGTGTGTGTGTGTGTGTGTGTGTGTGTGTGTGTGTGTGTGTGTGAGCGAGCGGCAGTATGTGCGTGTGCATGTAGTATAGCAATATACATTTTTAACATATACACAGTTTCATTTTATATATTCTCAACTTTACAAACCACAACTTCACACATACATAAGTACAAGGGACATTTTTATCCTACCTTATTGTTGTTTAGTCTTGTTTTCTTGCCTTCAACCTCTACAATACATGCACAGTGTAGATCATTTTCCCTGAAAAATAGAACAGAATAAGAGAAAATTAGTAACTATAAAAAAAATAACTAACACTTTTCTTCTAAATAAGAGAGGTGACTTACAACTAATGAATTCCTTGTGCAACATATATAATTATACACATTATTTGAATGATTTTATTCTTGCAGCTGTCCCTTCTTTATAATCAAATTCCTGTCTGCTTCACTCTATTTGGCAGCTAGGGCTAATGTTTTTCCATGTGATGTAAGTTGCCACATCGGGTGCTATATGGTGTACATGAGATGCCTTACCCCACAGATGGGGCAGGATCAGCTGGATCACGTGTATCTGAATGTCATGATTTGCTTTGCTTCTTCTTGTGTAATAATATTTTTTTTTTCTTGTAATGCCTTTCCTCTTTTTGGGCAGAGCCATCCCCAGCTAGTATAAGTTACCCATGCCAACTTTGTATGAGTCAATTCTCTGCATCTTTCCCAATGAAGAGAGATGACAACTCGCTTGTAGTAGTCCCCAGCCTCTTGCAGTAAAACGCAAGGATACACCCTTAATATGTTATTTGGGATAAACTGTAGTTCCTTAGTCTCTGGTGAGTGTGCCCATACTGTAAAGAATTACCCTCCTCTTTCAATTCCAGTTGCTAGATCAGGGTTTTGTGTCAAATTGTGTATGTAAATATCTAGGACCAGGTACTTCATACTTGAAAAAATATACCATTTTTTGCAGCTAAGGACAGACAAGCTGGAGGTTTTGAAGTGATTAGGGGTTATCTTGAAAAGCTCAAGTCCATTATCAATGTTATGAGGCTAAACTATACTCTAACAGCACCCTTTAAGGAACTGACAATATTGAAGCAAAAGACATGATTTCCACAGGAAATACCATATATGAAAATTGTCTCAGATCTCATCAAGGGGTAACTTTACACAATAATTCCGCAAAATGAATCAAAGTGATTTTGATGCTGATGGATTCCTCTCATTCTCTAGTATCCAAATATATATATAAATTATTTTGTAGAAACCCTTCATTAGCAACAGTCTTGGCCCTGAGAGCAGAGGAAGCCATGAAAGGTACCAGGGAAATTGTTGGGTAAGATATGAATAATATACATAGATTCAGTAACTATACTGTCTAATGCAGGAGGCTGTCCCCAACCCCCACCCAGGAAAATGAATCCTCCACATGTTCACTTCAGGAGAGAATGTATGACCAACATTCAAGTGATGCAGAGTTTGTTTGACAATATAATGATTGATTCTGTGCATATTATTCATATTTTACCCAGCAATTTCCCTGGTACTCTTCATGTCCTCCCCGCTATCAAAGCAAAGAATATGGAGATTCGGAGGGTTTCTGTTTAATAATCTGTACATAGGAGGAAGTGACTACAAATACTGCAGTAAAGCCCCTAATTAGTGTGCTATGCATGTGTGGTGAAATAAACAAGATGATACCACCCTCAATTAGGTTTAGTTAGGTTTGGTTTGGTTCATATTTATTACCTGTATAAAAAGGTTTATATAAATAATTGGATATGGCTGCCATTTGCATAACACCAGTTTTCTATATATTTGGAGTTTAGAGACTTAAAGGAATCCACTGATACTGAAATTGTCCCGATCCATTACGAGGAACTATTGCATTAAAATTACCTATCAAGGTATCAATCCTGCTTTATGATGAAAGCCTATAGACTGATTCGGCATGTCATAACGAGGCAGGGTTATCATGACACGTGGTGAAAACAAATCTGTCTCTCACAGAAACCTCTTACAGAACAATGAAAAGTTTTGTTATTATTGTGAGTGAAAATATTATATGAATACTCTGATATGTTAAAGAGTGGAGAGAAAAAGCGTCATGAGGTGTAACTATAAACTGTGCCGGTAAAAGTGTGAAATTTAGAGAGATGATTCTTCAAAGTGGCCTAACACTGAATTACAGATTCCATTGGTGTATATATACCATCCATAATACGATGGGAAAGAAAGGTCTAACCGTTCATATATTCCCAGATCGTGAGAAGAAATACAAAAAATGGAAGCAATGGGTTCAGGCCACGAAATGCGTAAATACTGATGGAACTGCTTAGGGGCTTGGTGGATAATATGTTTACATCTACTCAGAACATTTTATTGATGATAAAAGTCTAGTTGATCTATATATTAATATATTACACCTTTTCTATTTCTAGTGTAAACATATTTTCCAGCAGGCACCCAAGCACTCTCATCAGCGTTTACATGTTTCATGGCCTGAACCCATCTACCATTTTATGGGTTTCTTCTTGCAGTCTGAATATATGTAAAAGGTTAGACTTTCTTTCCCTTCATGTTATGGTCCGAACAACAAACACTACACTCCTCAGCATTTTCATGAAAAAAAAAACTTGGATAAGCTGCAAATACGTAAGTAGGCACAGTGAGTTTTTTAAAGAATAAGGGTTTGTTTTCACCAATTGCTCATTGGTAGGTGCGATTCCTGCGCTCTACTGAATCGGTCTATACTGTCATAATTTTAATGATTATTTATATAAGAATACCTATATGTGAGTTATATTTTCATATGTAAAATATGAATAAATAAGCGAAAACACCCATGTACCCCTTTTCCTTTGACAAACAATCACGCATAAACATATCACACCGAAATAGAACACAATTTCCCTCATCCCAATTTACGCCTTTTTTACAGTCAAAAGAGATGGCACTCAGTGATGAACTCGAGGGAATGATTATTAGTCATCAACGAATTATGGGCAATATCCTTAAATTCCAAATTTACCTTTGATTGAAAGGTCGGACGCGCACTGCTACCTTAACAGAAGCCATATTCATAGAAATATCACAGCCATGAGATTATTTGACAAGAATTTTAGCAGTTGAGTGTCAAACGTCAGTCACTCCTCTCCATTTTTGTTTACAATTACGAAAGCAATCGTAAACCAGTCATACCGATATCACTTTTGATATATTTCTTGAACTTAGTATTATTTTGAGATGAATCTATAGATAAATCTATATTTTTAGACATTCTCCGAACTAATAGAATTTTCAAAGAGGATTATTAAACTACTTCTGTGCGCTTGCTGAAGAGATCCGATTTTGAAAATCTTTTCTAAACTTGTATCCGAAGTGCCGAAAATATTTAATTTTGAGTAGGTCCTTTGATGGGCCCCCGAAATTATTCAGGTCTGATGAAAAAAATATACGTGGAAAAATAAAAAATCATTATATTGTCATTCAAATCGAAACGATTATGTCTTTGTAGCTGTGCAAAAAAGTATAAAATTGAACAAAAATAACCTGCGTTTCTTGGCATTTCATATTGCTGCCTGCATTGACCATTCTGTGGTATATGGTATACTTTGACAATCATATACATTATCTATCTTATCTTTAGCTATGCTTCTGTATATATGTATGTACATATATATTGTAATGACTAGAATAATGTCATATATATATATATATATATATATATATATATATATATATATATATATATATATATATATTATGGCCGAGTGAACATAGTTTCCAGGGAATGTTGCAAACATTAAAGACATTAAAACTATTCAAGATTTGGATAACCCTAAAATGGTAAAAGAAGTCTGTCGATCCCTTGGATGTGTGGCTTTTTATGGGAAACACGCCCCTGAATTTGCAAAATCCTAACAAGGAAGGATAATAAATTTATGCGGACATCAGATTGTGATAGAGCATTTATAGAACTGAAAAAATAGATTAGTTAACGCGTCTGTCTTAGTTGAAGCAGAAGAGGAAGAACCATTTATCCTTACAACTGACGCAAGTGAGGGGTGTATTGGAGGAGAAATGGCACAGATTCAGCCAGATGGAATGCGGAGTGATAGGATATGGTAGTCATAACTTGAACCTGACAGTACCGATGTCCTGTTACAGACAAGGAAGTACTGGCAGTCATCCTTTCATGCAGGAATTTTAGATATATCTGGGGAAATCGATTTATAAACAGACTATTTACCCTTGGTAAGCATTTTTCACAAGAAAACCAAAAGCCTTCGTATGAGTATATGTATAATAGAGATGCGTGATTATAATTTTGAAATTAAATATGAAAAAGGAAAATGTGGCAGACCAACTATCGAGACCTGTCTTAGGAATCCAAGTCATACAGCCGGTTTCTTAAAATTGTGCATGGCCGGACCCCATGAATAGGCCTATTCATCTATACGGACATGCATATACACAGAATAAATGCATATCTGTCCATCTATCTGATAGATATACATTTATCTATCTTCTATCTGGTAGATATGCTTGTCTAGACTGATATACATTTACCTCTGTGTATATATACATGTCCGTGCGATAGGTGTCTCAAAGGATGACTTCAAATACCAGAGAAAACAGCGTAGGTGAAGCAAAGTACTAAAAATGAAGAAAAGAAGTTTAGAACACTTTTTACAATTTTCAACTAGAATATGGCCTATTTTATCATACAGTTGTAAAGAAAGATAAGGGAATGAATTTTAACAAAATAGTACCAAATGAGTTAAGGCTTTAAACTTACTAAAAGAATAAATATAATTGAAAAAACATTTTCTGGGAGAACCTAAGAGTAGATGCCAAGAATTTTGTTAAGCAATGTAGTGTTGTGCATTGATAAAGGGAAAAACGGGTATTAAGACAAAGTTCCAAGAATTTCCAAAAGTCATAAAGCCACTCGATAGGATATCTATAGATACAACCGACATGATTGCTGGTGAGGGAGTAAATAGGTATGTGTTGATAATAATTGATGATTATTCTCGCTTTGTTGAATTGTATGGATTGAAAAGGAAAATGCCTCGCGTGTCTGTAAGAAAATGATATTTCTTTGATGAGTCTGGCAGTCCAGAAATAATGCTGTCTGGGTTAGAATTTTAAAACAAAAATGTTGAACTTGTATGCCATGTATGGAATAATTGTAAAATCCTTATCCCCTACAATCCAAAAGGAAATGGAGTTGTAGAACGAGTATATGAACCTATCAAGTAGGTGATGTGGGTCCTCGAACAAAAGTGTTTAAACTGAGCCACATATGGAACCATTGGTATAAGCCCGTAGTAGACGATGTCCAGGAGAGCACCACCCCATTTAGCAGGCTGTAGTCGCTTACTAGAGATTGAGCCAGAAAATGATTTGTTAAAGAAACGACGGAAAGTAGATAGAAAGACTATCTAGCTCAGAAAAATACTAGGACACCACATTGTAAAACTAGAATGGGGGCATTTGTGTTTGTCAAGAAAGAAATGCTTAGAAGTGGCATCAGTCGAAAGCTGGAAACAAAATGGTGAGGAACATATGAAGTGGTAAGAGATGGGGGTTCTTATAGACAGAAACACCCACTTAGCGGGCAAATCATCAGTAGACTCGCAGACAAAAACAAACCTGTTCGTTACGATGAGTTTTTCATTGGCTACTGTATTCGCAATGAATATTTGAGTGATGATTAAATGGGTACATAAGATCCAGGTGGAACTAACAATGATGATAGAGTCCCAGAGGTAAGTTGTGATAGTGTCACTGATTTAAATGAAGGGAAGAAACAGACCCCGAAGAGATAAAAGGCGCCAGAACGCTTTGGTTATTAAGGAAAACGGTTCTTTGTGAGGAGCAAAGTGTAAATGGCTGACGACGGGCTAGAAATTCCTGAGATGACAGAGGACAAAGGACATCAGAGAGGCTTGGTCAATGTGAATCGAATTTGATCAGGATCGGGACAATACGCAGACTCACCCTTGCGGAGGAATCAGCACAGGATATGTTCAGTTAGCTGGACCAGCTATCTCCTGAGCCGGGACGACGATATGGTCTGCCAGAAATAGTTGGTCTGGCCGGAAAATTTTCAGTGACGCAGTTATCGGATTGTGGAAGACATACGTCAACTGGGAAGCAGACAGTTGTCCTTCTGCACTCCTGCTTGACCCCAAGGTCGTCATTTACGGGTGAATGTGTGATTAGATCGAAAAACAAAAAAAAGCCAGCAATTAGGTATATTGATAAGCAGATGAACAGTGGGGTCGATGCATCATTAAAGACGCTCCACAGTGGCCGATTTGTATATGATTACCCCCTCCCCCCCAATCCCATGCTCGTCGTCGTGGGGGTCTTAGGAGACAGGAACTCAGGCCAATACGGGATCACTCCTTTGGTCTCCGTTTGCTGTTTCCATCTTATCCTTTTCACCTCCGTACTAACCAGCAGCGCTCTACGGCCTTTGACATCTAACAGATTCTTTCCTAATTGTTAACCCATTTTTACCCTCTTTGCGACAATTTATCGTAATGCTGTGTGACCTTTCCTTTCCCCAAGTCTCGCCCTGTTGCTATATTTTGTATACGTCGATAATGCTAATGCGGCAGACTATTTTGAATAGATAAATAATTTGTATGATTGGATCGAACAAACAGAAGCCCACTAGATGTACTGATATGCAAATGAGCAGTGTTGCTGTAGCAGGGAAGAGGCTTCAAAGTTACTGATTTCTAAACGCTTAGATCTAATTTCAATGAGTAGATTGATAAAATAGAAAGCCAATAAGTACATATACCGATAAGCGGATGACCAGAGGGTGGATGCAACAGGAAAGAGGCGACACAGTGGCTCAATTCTATATGCTTAAATGCAACTTTTATGATTTGAGAAAAAAACAGAGGCGGGAAGTAGATATATTGAAAAGCAGATGCACAGAAGGAGGATGTTGCATGCTGCAATCCCGTTTGTTGTCGTCGTGGGGGGGAGGGTGCTTAGGAGCTCTCGCCTCAACTAATTTTGTATGGTCCTTTCTTTACCCCTTTTCCTTTTCCCTCTCTTCTTCATCCCTCTCTTCTGTCCGCATCCCAGAGCGTAAGAACCTTGCCGCAAAGGATGAAAGACTGGCCTGTAAGTCTTGAACGGCATTCGTCCTCCGTTTGCTGTCTCCTCTTTACCCTTTTCACGGCCATACTAACCAACAGCGCTCTACGACCTTTAACATCTAATATATTTAATCCCAATTCTTAACTGATTTTTAATCTTTTTGCCTCTATACTTTATCATAATGCTTGGGGGCATCGTCTCCAAAGCCTCGTCCTATTGGTGTATTTTGTAAATGCTGCAGATGACCTTTGATGGTGATGCGGCAGAAAAAAAAAAACATTAAATAGATTATTGATAAGCAGATGAACAGAGATTGGAAGCTGCGAGAAAAGAGGCTCTGCAGTGGTCGATTTCTCCATTCTTAGACATAATCTGTATGATTAGAAAAAAGAACAGAAACCAGTAAATAGATGTATTGATAAATAAAGAGTCCATAGTGGCAGGCTTTTTTCCTGCTTAGATCTAATTTGTCTGCTGTGTGGTGCAGTGTTCCTGACCTGCTATCAAATCCCACGCCAGCAGTATATGGTAACCCTCCTCAGCCATTCCTTGCAGAAATGGGGTAATTTAGAAGAAAAATAAACATACAGCATGTCACAGCAAAGTATAACCATTGTAACAACCGGAATTTAACTAAATTATAATTATTGCTGTTTGATTAGATTGTAAAAATCAAAATAAAAAGATATTGATGGGCAGATGAGCAGAGACTGGAGGCAGCGCGGAAGAGGCTCCGCAGTGGCCGATTTCCGCGCCCAAAATCTAATATGCAGAATGAGATCTCGGGAGGTTGTGGTAGTGAGAAGAGTCACTTCCTCTCCCCACGCTTTTCGACTAGATTTCTCTCTCTCTTTACTTCGTAATTTGGATATTGAAGATTTTTCCCTGGTGAATGCCATGATGAAATTGACTTCTCTCATCTTCCTGACGTTTAAGAGGACATAACTCAAACCGTAAACGAACTTTTCCCTATCTTTAGAATAGCTAAGAGCCACTCTCTAGGGAGATGGTATTATACTTGCGATATCATTTATCTCCTAAAAATCCTGGTATTGGGTGTGACATACATGGATCACCAATAGGAAAACTACACTCTTCATATCTGCCTTGTTTAGAACACTAATATTAAACTCACTGTCTTTGGCCATGCGTTCTCTATACTAGATGAAGAGCAGACCCTGTTTCTCTACCTATTTATTGTATCAGTTAGTATGTTGTTATAGTTCCCACACGGATTTCAGGCGTAATTATCATGGCATATTCAACCTTGGCGTCTCGCAATCTGAAGAGCGTATTTTCATGT
>NC_091568.1:32262751-32272751 GCF_042767895.1 Penaeus vannamei | reverse complement strand
ATTAAGAACGTATAGCAGAAACCTACCTCTTTAGGCACAGAAAAATGGACATCTGCCGGTCATACTTTGGTCTGCAGGGCCATGAAAAAATACAGAAAAACAGCCCCATTAATTCGGTCAGGTAGTAAGCCAAATCATGGCAAAATATGTCAAGCATGACATGGTGTAGTAAAAATGACAAATGGCAGATGTTTTCATTGGTGGGGTACCCTTCGCAGAGCCCAAACAATAGACCATAAAAAAAACAAGCTAGATCAGCTCATGGAGTAATAGATCAGGATCAACTTCAAATGATGCAGTGAAACCACCCATAAGCTGACTCAGTTCATTGCATAACTGATTGAAATATACAAAATGGTCATTACAATGATGTATCTGAAAAATGACAAATGCCAGACATTTTCAGCGGAGGGGAGCCTGCAACAGACAGCCCTAAAAGATCCCTCCTATAAACCGTCTGACCAACAGATTTCCATTTTTTTTGTGTCTTAGTAGTCCTTGCTGTAGGTTCCGAATTCGTTACCTTCGCAGCTACCTTGGCCTCTGTGGACTCCCGGTCTCATCTTCCTCATGAAATCAAGCGAATGCTGTATCTGATTGGTATGATAATTGCCAAAGACTGATATATTCTTTCACATACATCGATCACTAGAACCAATTTATGGCTTTATTAATTTATACATATATATATCTACATCTATACATGTATATTTATATATGTGTATGTATGCATGTATTTATATATGTATGTATATATTACTTTTAATAACTGCCCTCATTCCTGTATCTGGTATCTGAGAATGGGAATTAAAAAGATAATAGATAGGAAATATAAAGCTGTGTTGAAAAAAAAAAACATGAATGTTTGAGCTCCCAACTTTGATTACACGCCGCAAAGAACTTTAATCATATCATTTTTGATATGGAAATGAATGCAGCAAAGTATTTGTTTCTGTGGAGACCGCAATATTGACATAAATTATAAGAAATAGTAATAATATTTACTTTCTTCGATGTAGAGTTTAAGTACATTATAATAACATGATTTAAATTAAATGTTGAAAGTTCAGCTTCAATGTATTTAATTACGGGGCATCTTTTAGGTAAAAAAATGAATTTCCGGCTAGCGACATCTGGCATCCCTCTGCTCTTTTGATATAAAGTTTACAAAACCCGGCGATTGTTATAGCGATAATGAGTGAAGCAAAATTAGCAGAAAGGTGACAGAATTCATGTAATTGATAAGATAACAGTGGAGGAGTTTAGATACTGCACCTACCGTGTGTCTCGTTTTATCGCATTTTCATTATTATCTGAGAAGGCTTATCTCCATGCACCCTCCCTAGTTCCTTGAAAGATTTTAATGACGCACGAGTGATTCATGTTTAGTTTCCGCAGCCGAGGTCTATGAATTCCTGTTCATTAAACGGCTGGAAAGCTCGACATAGCCTGGTGTTTTGAGGTTTTGTGAATTGGAAGAAACCGAGTACTTTGCGAGTGGGCTGAAACTAGCCTGGTGTTTTGATTTTTTTGAGTGATATAAGAAATAACGAGTGATTTGCGAGTGGACTGAAGCAAGTGAAGTGACATGTTGAAAGTGGACAAGGTGGCACAACGAGAGCGACGAAGGGCCTGGAATGAACCACTGAATATTGGTAATGAAGTAAGTATAAGCAGCGTGTAGGCTTAGATCATAACGGATCGGATGCCACGTAGAGGGAACGATGGCGGTTTGGAGGGCATCTGTGACCGAGAGGATAATGACCATAATGGCTGATGCAAAGTTTGTGTATAAACATTACTAAGCAATAATACGCGCGAACAATTAGGTAAAGGGAACGAGTAAATACGCAATAGAGACAATTCAATAAACTTCGCTGTGAACTATTACTCCCTCAAGCATCATGTTGATCCCGGAGAACCGTAAATTTTCTCCATTATAATGCCCTTACACTGAACGTTAAAATATCTCGGCTTCTGTAGCGAAAGGAGTTGTGTTTACGTGTTGATCGGACAATGAAACGGCATTGATAATGATAAATAAACATAGTTATAAGAATGAAGACGACGATGAAGATAATTACAATCGTGTTAAGTCAGGGAAATATTACATTAATGAAAATATACAAAATGCTATTCATATGTAAAATTTTATCAGTAATGAAAATGATTATACTATTAAGAGGAAAGCTAATGATAATGACACTAACAACAATTATATTATCATAAGTTTTATTAATTTCAAATGATGATTCTTTCAACAACACTACGTTAATATAACGCAATAATAATGATAGCAATGATGATTATATGAATAATTGCAGTATTATTATTAATAATAGTTATGATAATTTATTTGACTACCGCGAATAACTGTGTTATATTACTGATAATAATAATTATGTCAATGATGATAAGAGTAATGCTAATGGCGATAATGATGATAATGATAATAATAGAAATATTAATAATGATTATAATGATAATGATGGTATTAATGATAATGATGGCGATGATGATGGTAATAATGGTAATTACTAATAATGGTAATTACTACCATCATCATTATTATTATTTTTTTTATTATCGTTATTATATTCATCATCATCATCAATATCATCATCATCATAATCATCAACATCACCATCATGAAACAGAGGTGAAGTTAACCATAAAGGAAGTAATTCTAATAACAATTTTAAATGAACCCATGATATAACACCGGGCATATATAGTAGGCCTATACACAAAATAACAATAATGATACTAATGATTATCATGAAGACAATATTAATTATTGTAATGATGATAATGATAATAACAATAACAATGATGATGATATTGATAATAACAGCAATACGAACAGTAGTAATTAGAACCATGGCAATAACAATAATAGAAATGATAATATCATAATATCCATAATGCTATTGATAATAGGAACAATAATAATTATCACAAAGGTCATGATAATCATAATATTGATAATAATAATAAAAATCATGCTGATAATAACATAAATAATGATGATAATATTGTAATAATAATGCTAATGCTAACAGTAATAAAGGTAACAAGTGGGACATGAAAATTTCACTCTCTACCTCCACTTTTCACACTCTAGCATCCCCACTCTCTCCTGAACCTTCACCCCTCCTACTTTAAGCGCATTTGCCCCCTCCCCTTCCCTCCTTTTCCTCTCTAACCTCCTCCCCCTTTTCTCTCAGAGCTCCATCTTCTCCCTTAGATTCCCTCCGTTCTCATCTCCCTTTCTCCTTAAGTCCCCTTCTCCTCCCTTCACGCCTTTCCTTATTATGTACAATGTCCCTCTCGTATCTCCCTCTCCCCCCTTTCTTCTCCCAGTTTCATTCCTCTCTCCTGCTTTCCTTCTTAAATTCCCCCTCGGATAGTCGGGTGAAGTGAATAATAAATATAAACAAATGGTCTTACTAGTTTCTGCAGTGTACTTGCCTCGAAGACTGATAACAACATCAATAATGATGATAGTGAAAGTAAAAGTTTAAACGGGATTCTAATAGATTCGTAATACAATGCCTTTAGAATGAATTATGAATGTTATTCCTTAACATTCACCAATATTTACTCTCAAATATTTTCCCATTTTACACCAAAGTGAAGCGACTTCAACTCCGCAGTTACATGGGATATAACAAGGAGGTTATTAGTAACGTACTTGTATGTGGAGCAGAAGGAAATTGACTAATTGACATCTCTTCTTGGTGGCCTGCCTCAGCCCCACCCCATTTTGACAAAGCAGGGTATATATATATATATATATATATATATATATATATATATATATATATATATATATATAAGTGTGTGTGTGTGTGTGTGTGTGTGTGTGTGTGTGTGTGAAGATACTTGAATAATCCACACTTTCACGGCTCACGTGACCTGTCAAAATGGGGCGGAACTATGATGTCACCCGAGGTAGCCAATCAGGACACAGAAATTGTTTCCAATTGCAGATTGATTTTGATTTTTTAATCATCATCACTATCAGTATAAGGAATGCAACAAAAAATCCACATTTTTATTGAAGAATGCGATTTTTTTATTATAATGAAACACAAAACAAACAGCAAAAAATCATATTTCGTGGTTACAGAGCTCAATGGGGATGACGTTACCTCTCTTCTATTTTCCTTGGGGATATAAGTTCGGTTATGACGTGCAGGGACAACGTGCGAACACAGCATAACCGGTGGTAGGCCTATACATTTTGGCTAAACTTCACTCATTGCCTGGTTTCCAATGTAACCACTGATGCATAAGAATACTTACAAACTTAATATTGCATTTGCAAAGACACATATACACAAACAAACTCTTAATATGTACTTGTTCGAGTAGATACGACTCGGCAGAAAAACACACAGGCAGACACTTACACCTCAAGCGCAACACATCAAGAGTTATCTTATTTACTCCTCGGTATGTTCGTTTCTTGTGTCATTTTCCCTCTCGCGGATCGCTGTATTGGGTAACGATTATTTCAATGCCATTTTATTATTTAATTGTTATTATTATTATGACTATAGTCATTATTGTTATGATTGTTATATCATTAATGTTGTTGTTTTTGCTAATATCATTATTATTACTATTACTACTACTACTACTAGTACTATTATTTCTATTATTATTCAAGATCATAATTATTGTCATTTATATTATTTTTGGTGCTATTGTTATTATAATGGCCATTGTTATTGTTATCAATACTAATTTTATTATTGTTAATGAAATTATTATCATTCTTATTGTTATTGTTATTGTTATTATTATGGCTTGTCTCTTTATTATCGCTGATGTTGTTGTTATCATTATTTTCACTATCATTATCATCATTATTATTAAAGGATCACTATTAGTATCATCATTACTATTATTATTATTATTGTTGTTGTTTTTGCCATCGTCATTTCTGTTATCATTACCTCCGGATCCGGATCCAGGATGGTTAACAGGATAACTCAAAAAGTAATATACGGAATTTTATTTATTTTTATTTTATTTTATTAATTAATTTATTTATTCATTTTTTCAAACCAGAGGTGTGTCTTAGCCCAACTTAGATCATGATTCAGATCCATTTTTTTTTTTTTTTTTAATTATTTTTTAGGGATTCTTTAGCATTGCGAGATAGGGAAACACGGACGATGGTGATTTTAATGTAATTCTTTGACTGAATATTTTTATTGCATCAGTGACCTTATTGTTTTGACGGAGGTATACGCCCCCTGAGTACTTCTAAATATTGTTACTATTGTTATTATTATCAGTAGTATTCTTAATAGCATCAACATTATCATCATCATGATCATCATCATCATCAGCAGCATTATTATTATTGTCATTATTATTATTATTGCTATCATTACCATTACCATTATTATTACTGTTACATTACTATTATTATTATCATTGTTATTATTATAACAATAATAATGATAATAATTGCCATAATCTTTATTAATATTATTATTCTCATTATCATTGCTGTTCTTATTATTATTGTTATTATCATTATTACCATTGATAGCATTAGCATCGTTAGAACTACTATTATTGTCATTACTATTATTATTGACATGATTATCATTATTAGTAATATGATTCTTATCATCATTATTATTATTATCCCTATTATTGTTATCATTATTAGTAATATTATCTTTATCATCATTATTACTATCATTATTATTGCCATCATTATCATTATTGTAATTACTATTATTTCTTCATTACCAATATTATTATCATCAATTATCAATATTATCACTGTTGCTGTTGTTTGTTCTTAGGCTTAGCACTGTTGTTTTCATTTAAGTTATTTTTGTCAGTATTGTTATAATTGCCATGAGTATAATAATGATGATGGTTATTGTTATTATAGTTGTCATTCTTATCGTCCTCCAGCCCTCTAGGATCAACGGATAGCTTCGAGGAGGCGCTCCTTGCTAGTCTGACTCTTCAAGGGACCTACTGGCAGGGGTAAAAGGAGAAGCCAGGGAGGGCAAACTCCTCTCTCTTCCGCCAAGCGAGTCGGGCAGAGGGTCCAGTGGAATGGCAACTATCGTATGGTTGGGGAGCAGAGAAGCACAGTCCACTTACATTCTGGAGAACCCAAACTCAGTGAGAGGGGATCGTGGCTAAGCCTTAGGGAACCCCACATGCGGATACGGAGCCCTGTAGTTCGCCACCCAATTTTATCAGGGCAATACCAGGCATGGCAGTAGAGGTGGCATCCACCCCGTGTAACTGCCTGAGGTTTAACTTCAGATAGCTGTCTGAGTGGGGGCATGGAAGACCTGCTCTTCATGTCAAGTAGATCTACTGCCACCATTGTCGAGGGATCTGAAAGAGCTGAAGATGCAGGTGGCTGCCTTAGAGAGTAGAAGACCTGGCAGTGGCATAATTAACGAAAGAGATTACAACTACTACTGATCAGGCCATCTCCAAGCAGTAGCCATAGCTAACTCCAGTAACATTCAGCAGTAGTAGTTCCAGTCGATGAGCGTATAATAATAATGAGACTGAAACTCTCATTTGGTTCGTCTCTTATTGATGTACTCTTCAAGATGTAAGTTTTACGTGAAAAGAGATGTATTATGCCAAATTCACTTCCTTGACAAATGGCTTCTGCCTTTGGCTTTATATCTCCATTGCTTTGAGATTCTTGTCAGTTTCCATGGCATGAAAGCTGGCACTTGTAAGGGGCTTTGCAAGGTTGCTGAGACGGAGTTTTTTTAATTTGAAACTATGAGGTCCACCAATCTGCGGAGTGCTTTGAAACGAGTAGCGATAGCCACAGCAACCCCCTGGGCACACTTCTCCCTTCAGTTGCTCCTTTTTCATCCTCAGCAGTGTTCAAGTCTTACCTTTCAGGGACCAAGCAAATTCCGATCACTTGCCAGAAAAGTTATATGACATTCATGGGTACTGTTGTCTCCTGCAAGATAAAGTTCTGTCATGTTTTTAGGTGAATACCAATTGCCCCTAAACTACATGAAGCTTTTTATGTTGTTATTGGTTATTGACTGCTGTGGAATTATTAGAGATAGCCACGGCAAACCTCCAGGCACGTTTCCTATTCTTCAGTCTGCTCAGGTAAATACCTTAGAGCAAAGGATCTTAACCTTTCCGAATAAGGGCTCCTTTAAGAATCTGATGGAAGCTGGACCCACAGTCCAGGACCAACAATCTGCACAATTCAGTTCAGCATACTTCGCAGGTTAGGTCACACCAGGTCCAACAACTTTGTCTTCTCTCTCTCACCCGCAGGTGCTTCTTGCTATTCACTGGCGAATCCTGACAGGTTGACACTGGCACCTTGGGGGGCTCTGATTGGACCGCAGGCTTCCCCGACTATTCATTATCTCGCTTAGATTACTCACTAGAAGGAGAGTAACTATTAAATACGACATGCAACATGCACAACTGGCCTTCACATACTTCCCAGATTGGGTCACGCCAGGTTCAACAACTTTGTCGTACATATCTCACTAGCTAATTCTTCCCACGAATCTGTACCAAGACCTGCCTGGTTGACGCCGGACACCTTACGGCTCCCTGACTGGACCGCAGGCTTCTCTCGTTAACGATTCGCTGGCACAGCTCCAGACTACTTAAGCTTAAGGTTTCAAAACCAAGAGACCCTACATCTGGAGAATACCTTTTAACTAGCAAGTTCTCTTGCTATTCAGGATACCCTAATCCATAACGGAAGCAGAGGAAAGCTTTTGGCATGGATTGGTAACTACTTCAGGATCAAAACAGCCAAATTCAGAGTCCACGATCACCTATCACAGCACAAGCCACTAGGAAATGGAGTGCAAAAGGATGGGCTCCTCAGTCCAGTCCTTTTCAACGACCTAATGTCTTGCATTCTTAACGTATGTCTCCCAGAGGGACACAAGATAATTTCCTTTGCCGATGATCATACAGTCATTTCCACTGGTCGAAAAATCCTAAGGAAAGCCCAACACTGCCTTGACCCTGTGTCTGAGAAGTGTTGCAGGACAGGATTAAAGATGAATAAGATTACGAACTCTGCAAACTGGCTGTCACATACATCCAGGGTGTTAATATACTATCATCTCAAAAAGTAACTACTTATTAAGGATATGGACTCCCCTCGCCCTGACTATACTGAATCCCCGCTATGGGCACAGATCTTGATTATGTTTTCAGCAATAAGCTTGTCAAGGAGAAAGAATCAATTTCCCATGTTTAGACTGAAGGCAGAAACCAAGAGGGTCATTACGGCCATCAGTAGAACCTACTTCACAGATGGATCAGTCGATCTTCAAACCCGCATTACAAGTGCCAGCTTTGCAGCAAGGGATGCCACAACATCCATGAGGGTAACCGTCAATACATCGCTCCAAGCAGAGGCAGTTGCGATCATGGGAGCCCTTGTCCACGCACCCTAGAGGGAAGGACACGTGGTTATACATAGATTCTAGGGCAGCCATTGATAGTCTGTGGCACAGCATGTCCAACATCTAGCTGCTGACCACTATTGTTACCATAATGCAGAGGATTCCTATCTAGGGTAGAAGTCATCATAAACTAGATTTCCAGCTACATAGGCATCAGACTAGCTGAAACTGGCAGGGGTATGCCCCAAAATCTCATGATCAAAGAAAGCAAAGTCATTCTTCACAGAATCACACTAGGCTACCACTGTGCCTGACAAATTATCAAGACAATTGGCTATGCCGACAGGTATGGCAAGTACTGCGGCGAGGAAAATGCCATCCTGTTACACCATTTATAGAGTTGTGAGAACACAATTTTTGAAATTGGGACCTCCCGCCGCAGCTGCCATGCTGATGAGATTATGCCTCTTGGGTGGAGTGCCTGCTAGCAATCCATCCACCACAGTAAGCATTCAGTGGTGATGAATTGGTTGAGACAGCTATAAATAGCTCTCACAGGCTGGGCCACATATATGTAAGGCCCAGGTGAAGCTAGCCTTCGTAAATCTCAATGAACTGAAATAGATCACAAGCCCAAAGCACTTCAGCCGAGGAGCAGCAACACAAGGACTACAAAGTCCTTTGCCAACAAGGGAGCCTCCTTGACACCCTTGTTCAATTTTGTATCACCTACAGCAAACAACCGTAACATTGGACACACACACTCCCCATAGAGATAAACCACCAGTCAAATGGTAAATACTGCCCTATCAGCTACACTGGTAACCCCGTAGTGACACTCAGTATCTCACTTGGTTTGTTTATGTACTGGAGGGGTAATACCTGTTACAGCCCCGACCCACAATATGCAAAACTCAGTTTTTCATGTAAAACTGCTATTGCATGGTAGTGAACTTGTAACAGCCTTAACCTACAATCTGCTCAACTCAGCTCCGCATATTTTCCAGGTTGGGTCGTGCCAGGTCCAGCAGCTTTGTCCTCTCTCCCACCAGCAGCTCTCAGATTGGACTGTAAGGTCCCCTCGTTCCCGGTTCACTGAAACAGGTCCTAACTAGTTAAGCTTGAAGTTCCGAAGTCTAGGCTAGTACAGTGGTAACGTTGTTGGTTTTTCATCCGAAGGGTCGGCAGTTCGCGCCCCGTCCAGGTGCGAGATATTGCAGTTGTTGCCCAGAGCTTACTGCTGTGGCTAGGCACTATGGTGGGTAAGGACTAGTGCATCAGCATTAGTCGGCATAGGCCGGACGAGGCTCAGCTCCGCATATCGGACTTATCTTTACTCAAGTCCGAGAGATCAACGATCACAACTCCAGAGCACCTCAGCCTAGCAGCAGCAACACAAGGAATGCCAAGTTCTCCGCCGACTGGTTGGCCTCTGGCTCCGTTGAATTCCACTTCATCTACAAAAGCCAGCCACAACTCATAACCACTCAATCCCCCCCATAAAGAGATCACAATGACCAGTCCTGTAGTAGATATATTATACTGGTGACACGCTCGCTCGCTTAGCTCACCTGTAGCAAACACGGCTT